>NC_081155.1:46472624-46732624 GCF_012432095.1 Onychostoma macrolepis
ATTTTTTATTTCATATATTTTAGATATTAGGTTGTACACTACCAGTCGAAAGTTTTTGAACAGTAATATTTTAATGTTTTTATTTTTAAAGAATTCTCTTCTGCTCACCAAGAGTGCATTTATTTGATCCAAAATACAGCAAAAGTGATAATATTGTGAAATATTTGTACTATTTAAAATAACTGTTTAATAATGTATAATAATAATAGTGCTTTCTATTTGAATGTGTTAAACTGCAGTTTATTTCTGTGATGCAGCTGTATTTTCAGCATCATTACTCCAGTCTTCAGTGTCACATGATCTTCAGAAATCATTCTAATATGCTGATTTGCTGCTCAAGAAACATTTATTAATATTATTATTATTATTATCAATATTTAAAATAGTTAAAATAGTCATTTTTTTCAGAATTCTTTGATAGATAGAAAGATCCAAAGATCAGCATTTATCTGAAATAAAAAGCTTTCATTCAAAAGCTTGGAGTCAGAATAATTTGTTTTATTTTTTTAGAAAGTAATTATAGAAATTAATACTTTTATTTAGCAAGGATGCTTTAAATTGTTCAAAAGTGATGATAAAGGCATTTATAGTGTTACAAAAGATTTCTATTTCAGATAAATGTTGTTCTTCTGAACTTTCTATTCATTAAAGAAACCTGAAAAAATTCTATTCAGCTGTTTCCAACATAATAATAATCAGAAATGTTTCTCGAGCAGCAAATCAGCATATTAGAATGATTTCTGAAGATCATGTGACACTGAAGACTGCAGTAATGATGCTGAAAATACAGCTGCGCAAAATATTTCACAAAATAACAAGTTTTTGCTGTACTTTGGATCGAATAAATGCAGGCTTGGTGAGCAGAAAGCACTTCTTTAAAAACATTAAAACACTTGCAGTTCAAAAACTTTTGACTGGTAGTGTATATAAAATGTTTTTATTTTTATTTGTCAAGTCTGAGTGCTCGTGATCATTAATGGAGTTTTGTGTGTTTTCCTTGCGCAGGGTTCTGGAGTGTCAGGATCTGCCGATAGTGAACGGCCAGTGTGATCCGTACGCCGCCGTCTCGTTACTCGGCCTCTCCAGGTGAGATCACACCTGACAGCATCGCCGCTCATCTAGTTTATAAGAGCTGATTACATCTGTCCAATGGCAGGATTCCCACTCCGTCAGGACAGCGGCTCAGGGCTTAGCTTGAGACCTCAGAAGAATAAACATGCTTGAGTTCGCCTCATGACTTCATGCATTGCTTTAGAAATAATTTAGATAACCACAACCAAATACTGAAGCTCGTCATTGTCCAGACCCAACCGAGCCCTGTTATAAAATTATTATCAGTAATTTATGAATTATTATTTATTTAAAAATGCAATTATAAATATACATATAATATTAATTCTTAAATATGCTACCATTTAAAAGTTTTTTAATGTTTCTGAAAGCAGTCTCTTCTGCTCATAAAGGCTGCATTTATTTGATCCAAAATACAGTAAAAGAGTGAAATATTATTTCACTGTAAAACAGCAGTTTTCTGTGTGAATATCTATTAAACTGTAGTTTATTTCTGTGATGTGCAGCTGTATTTTCAGCATCATTACTGCAGTCTTCAGCGTCACATGATCTTCAGAAATCATTCTAATATGCTGATTTGCTGCTCGAGAAACATTTCTGATTATTATCAATGTTGAAAACAGTTGTGCTGCTCAATATTTTTGTGGAAAATGTGATGCATTTTATTTTTCAGGATTCACAGATGAATAGAAAGTTCAAAAGAACAACATTTATTTGAAATATACATCTTTTGGAACATTATAAATATATTTCCTGGCACTTTTGATCAATTTAATGCATCACTGCTGAATAAAAGTATTAATTTATTTTTAGAAATCTGAATAGTAGTGTAAATTCAGCTGTTGTCACCTAAAATAGCTGCAGATCACTGTCAGTGTGACACAAATGCATCTCTCACTCCTCACAGGTCAGAAGCCAAGAAGACGAAGGTCAAACGGAAAAACAACAATCCTCAGTTTGATGAGGTCTTCTTTTTTGAGGTAGGAGCTCATTAGATGATTAGATGATTCTTTAATTATTACTGTATTTTCCTGAAAATAAGACAACAATTATAGTGGCATTCATTATAAACAACATTTATTTTAAAAGACAAGCCTAAATGATATTTTTAGTGAAATTTAAACTTACAGCATGTATGTTTCTCCATCAACACCAATACAAATGTTTTGCATGCATGATGTTAATTGCAATATATAAGTCACAGCATTTTCCAGATCTGTAAAATACAGTACCCACAATGCAGCAGTAAACATGTAAATAGTTATTTATCATCATTAAATAAATTCAGTGCTGTAAAAGTTGATCAATATTTTTTACCAATATACATGTGAACATAATGAAATATTTACTAGGGTTTTTATAGTTAACTAAAACTAAAATTGAAACTGAAATTAAAACCATAAAAGACTATTTTGTTGCTTGAATTAAAATAAAAGATAACTGAAATAAAATATATATATTTTTTAAGTGCTTCCAAAATTACATAATATAATATTTACATAATATATGTGTGTTTAAACACACACACATGCATGTATATATTTAAGAAAAATATATTTATATATATATATATATATATATAATTTGAATTATATAAATATAAACATGTAAACATGTATTATATTTTCAAAATATGTACTGTATGTGTGTGTCTTTATTTAGGCATAATAAATATACACAATACACACACATATTATGTAAACAAAAACTTTTATTTTGGATGCAATTAATCGCGATTAATCATTTGACAGCACTAATGTTTTTATTTCAGATAGTTGCCAAGGAAACATTTCTTATTTTAATTTAGTTTAACTTGGTGTCGTAAAATAACTAAAACTGTAATAAAAATAAATAAACTATATACACACATATATATATATATATAAAAGACAAAAACATAACACAATTTTTAAAACTTTATCTGAAATTAAAATTAAAACAGATCATATTAAAATAGAAACTGATTCAAAATATTAAGAAATCTATAATAGAATCTTGATGGTAAAATATCACTGATACTTGTTTCAAATAAATATGTCATCAAACATGCTAGAAACTACATAGTGAAAGCATGATATAATACTTTCAGTAAAGATAAAATGAAGTTTTGAGAGTAATGAGATGTTCAGGATGAATCATCTGCTCTTCATGATGTTTACTTCCTGGTTTATGTGGAAGCGTTTACTCTGGAAATAGATCATATCTGGAGGATGGCGGTTTCTCACTTTAACACTCTCCACACCCTGCAGCTGATCTCTGCTCTAAATCATGCGGCAGAAATTCATTTCTTATTTCACTTTTTCCCCTTATTTCTTCTTCCTTTTTTATGTTTGTTGTTCTTTTATAGCTTATGTACTCACTTAATTATTTCAATCGCTCTCCCTTTATTTTTATTCCTCTATAAACAGTCTCCTCTGACCTTCTACAAACAGGCTGCTCTACATATATATTACAGCTTTTTCAGCTGCTTACACACAAAATCTTTCCTTGTCACACAGTTTCTGAAAGCTGTCACTCAAACAGCAGAAACACACACCAAATCTGCAAAACCAGACACTTACACTGAAAACTAAAACACTTTTTGCAAAACACAACACACAATTCTCTACGTAACACACACAAATCTAACAGGATTTAATATTATGGCAAAGGTGTTTGCTTTTGAGATGTGTTTGTGATATTTTGAATGCAGTGCTTCATTTTGCAAGAGATGCGAGGCATTTTGCATGTTGTGTGTGCAATTCTTGGATTTGTGTGTAAAGTTTTTAAAAAAAGAGGCAAAGTTTTGAAAATGTGTGAAAGCAGCTGAAAAAGTGTAACAGTGAATGATACAGTAGTATTATTTCAAATATCAGAGATACGGTAGTAGTTCTGCACAGCTTTCTGCTTTTCCTTTGCTTTTCTATGTAAGCATGTGCTTTGACGAATGCGTTTGACCGTTGCGGCGCATCTCGTGTCTTTTGCAGTGAAACGATGTCTAAAAACGCAGCGCTCAAGTTAACCCTCAAGCATCAATAAAATAAAATAAAATAATCAATTTATGCAATTTTTTTTGTGTTTTTTTTTTTACCTCTAAAAGTACCATATTTTTTATGTAAGATATGCTTCTTTTTATGTTATGTTTAATATTTCTTTTACTTCTGTAAAAACCCAAATAATTCCAGCAAGTTCAGACAGCCAAAACCTACAATTTTGTTGACTCGTGTTATGAATGTATCTGTTTAGATATTGATCAGTGTTTCATCTCACAGGTGACCAAACCGCTGAGCTACACCAAACGCCAGTTTGACGTGGAAGAGGACGACGTGGACAAGCTCGCGCTCAAGTGAGTGTGTGTGTGCGTGTGTATGTGTGCGTGTGTCTGTGCATGTGTGTGTGTGTGTGTGTGTGTGTGTGTGTGTGTGTGTGTGTGTGTGTCTGTGCATGTGTGTGTGTGTGTGCGTGTGCGTGTGTGTATTCTTGTTTATGGTACATTGTGGGGACCAAATATCTAGTTTCTAGTTTTAGTTATTTATTACATCAAGTTTTTTTTTGCTATTTTAGTATTAATTAATATTCTATTGTATATTTTGAATTAGCTTTCTATTTTTATATTTTAAGTGTTCATTTTAATTTTAGTTTAAGTTTTAGTAGTTATGTTATGTGAGTTTGTCATTTTTATTATAATTTTTTTCTATTTATTTTAAATTTAGCTCATTTTTATTTCACTGTCTAATTTTGATACTTCAGCTTAAACCTATTTTATTTCAGTTAGTTAGCTGCCGAGGCAGCATTTCTAATTTTGTACATAAAAACTTAAGAAAAAATCGTATTATTTCGATTAGGAAAATGGTTTGTAGTAGTTGTAGTTGACATGAGGTGCTAGTAATCGGTAACCTGTGTTCTCAGGGTGGATCTGTGGACCGCCAGCAATCTGAAGTTCGGAGATGAGTTTCTGGGAGAGGTACGAGTGCCGCTGAGGGTGCTGGGACAGTCGGGTGTTCACGACGCATGGTACTTCCTGCAGCCCAGAGATAACAGCAATAAATCGGTGAAGGCTGATGAGCTGGGCTCGTTACGACTCAACATCGTTTACACAGAGGACCACGTGTTCCCCACGGAGCATTATAACCCTCTCCGAGACCTGCTGCTGCAGTCCGCGCACTTCGAGGTCAGTGCTCTTCATCTAACTAGTCCTGTTGACTAACTAGATGAAAACTTAGTTGAATAGTAACCTATAAGTGTGTTTGGAAGAGTATCAGTAGTTATTTACTGTTACAAATTCTGTTACATTATAAGTGCTACATTATTTATATTATAATGCAATATAATAATATGTAAAGTAATATAATAGTGCAATATTAAAACATTGTAAACATAATAAAAAAACAGATTGAGATTGTAAGAGAAACTGTCCTCTATTATGATGTCCTGATAATATTTATTAATATTTTTCATTAACTTGTATTTTTAGATTTTCAGTTTTCATTTCAGTTTTAGTGATTTTATGTGCTTATGTCGTTTTATTATTTTCAATATATATATATATATATATATATATATATATATATATACATATACATATATATACTGTATATATATATAATATTTCTATATAACAAATTTTTATTTATTTGTATGTTTTTCATCAAATATTTATTTTTTATTTTATGTCAGCTTTATTTCCAGTACCAAAAATTATTTTTTAATAGTTTCAAGTTTCGTTTTTGTCAACAATAACAACACTGTAAAAATTTGGTTTTCAAATAATACAAACACTCAAACACACATGAGGCCCAAAAAAGAAAACAAAAATATGGTGGATTATAATTAATAAATGTGCAGAGTGTCAAAGACAAATGTCCCTAATTATTAAAGTAATATGTAATTTTCATTAGTTTTCAAAAAATATTTCTATATACCTTTAATTATCTTTTCTGACAGTTTTAGCAATTGTAATACTTCAACTTATTGTATTTAAGTTTGTTGCCAAGGCAGCATTTTTTATTTTAATTTCTTTTTTTTCTTTTTTTTTCATCCGGTATTTATGTTTCTATATACCAGAGTTGGGTATAACGCGTTACACAGTATTACTGTATTCTAATTACTTTTCCTGGTAACGCATAGATATTCACAGAGACTGAGAATGCAGAAAGCGCACCCTATTTGTTTTCTTTATTTTACAAAACCAAAAAAAAAAAAAAGTTTTGTTGATATTGGGAGTGTATACAAATAATACTTATGTAATTTTTCAGTCAATATTAAATTAATGAAAGAGTTTCTCATAGTAGTGTATTTTTTGTAGGTTTGACAACTTGAAAAGTAAAGTAAACTTGAAAGTAATTAGTAATCTGATAACTTTTTAAAAGCAGTAATCAGTCATTTTAAAGAAGTAATTAGTAATTTGTAGTGGATTACTTTTTTTGAGTAACTTACTCAACACTGTTTGTGACCCTGGAGCACAAAACCAGTCATAAAGTTTTCATACATCATCTGAAAGCTGAATAAGATGGTTTGTTAGGATCGGACAATATTTGGATACAACTATTTGAAAATCTGGAATCTGAAATATTGAGAAAATCGCCTTTAAAGTTGTTTAAATGAAGTTCTTAGCAATGCATATTACTAATCAAAAATGAAGTTTTGATATATTTACGGTAAGAAACTTACAAAATATCTTCATGGAACATGATCTTAATATCCTAATGATTTTTGGCATAAAAGAGAAATGTATAATTTTGACCCATACAATGTATTGTTGGCTATTGCTACAAATATAGCTGTGCTGCTTATGACTGCTTCTGTGCTGCAGGATCTCAGTCGTGATCTCTAGCCGTGTTGATTTGGGGTGTGTTTGTTTCGCAGCCTGTCTCGGCGTCCGCGGCTCATATCTTGGGCGAGGTGTGTCGTGAGAAGCAGGAGGCGGCCGTCCCGTTGGTGCGACTCTTCTTGCACTACGGTAAAATCGTGCCTTTCCTCAGCGCCATCGCCCACGCCGAGATCAGCCGCACGCAGTGAGTACAGACACACATCATCTGCGCTCAAACACACGCTCCTCGCCTTCATCACCTTCCTCTCGCTCCTGCAGGGATCCCAACACCATCTTCCGGGGAAACTCGCTGACGTCCAAATGCATCGATGAGACCATGAAGCTGGCGGGGATGCATTACCTGCGCGTCACGCTCAAACCCATCATCGATGAGGTGAGTCTGTGTCAGTCTCTCCTGCGTTATCACGAGCGCTGCCTTCACCGTAGGGCTGTGCGCTATATCGATGTATTTTTATGATACCATTTATATCGATATACAGTAGTTTGATACGAGCGCATCTGATAAACATTGCACATAATATGCCTACATGGTTACATTCACTTTATTTGTTTTCATTGCCTTTAATTTGCATTTTTGTTGGACAACATTGGGGCAGGATGTGAAATTTATATATATATATATATATATATATATATATATATATGCAGATTTTTTTAATCCAAACATAAAAACGTAGAAAATACAGAGATATATACTGTATATTACAAATCAGCCAAAAAACACTGAGATATGAATTTTTGGTCATATCGCCAGCCCTACTTCACCGTGTTGTTTGCCTGTAGATCTGCACAGACCACAAACCCTGTGAGATCGACCCGGTCAAGCTGAAGGAGTCCGAGAACTTGGACACCAACAGGGTGAGTATAAATGACTTAATGAGTTAGTAAACAGCTCAGATTAAATAACATATATATTGTACCATATGAATCGCAATACCAATACTTTTTTTTTTTTGGCACTTCGATTACAACAAAATTGCTATTATACTACATAGCAAATATAATGAAATATTAATAAACACTGTAAAAGAAACTGTCCTCTGTCTGGACTGTTATGATGTCACTTCCTGAGATATAAAATAATATATTATTTATGTAGTATGAGCTTTTATTTTTATATTTTTAGTTTTAATTTTAATTTTATATATTTTAGTAAATTTATAATGTGCTTTTTTCATTTTTATTAGTTTCAGCTTTTTTAAATTTCTTATTTATATATATATATATATATATATATATACATATACACATACCTTTAATTTTTAAATTTTTCTTTCAGCTTTAGTTTGTCATTTTAGTACTTCAATTTTTAATAGTGTTTTGTTCAGCTTAAAAAAAGAAAGTCTGCCACCTTATAATATCAAAGATATGTGTGCATATCTTTAAAATGACATATATTTATACATACGTTTTAAAATAATAATGTATAATAAATCAAAACAATTGTATGCTAAGAAATATTAACTGCTGAACTAAATATAGCTTCAAAACATAAAGCCAAATAGTTAGTAATAAAGGGTAACAAAGAAACACATTACAGGTGCTTTTAGATTATGAAAGTTTTCCAGACAAGGAAATATTATTTTCTGAGCATTATTGCTGTTTGATTATTACTGATGACAGACAGCATTCACACAAATACACGGATCTATTTACATTTACATTTAGTCATTTAGCAGACACTTTTATCCAAATGATGGCAATAGAAGCAATCAAAACCAATAAAAGAGCAATAATATGCCAAAAAAAAAATGGGCAGATAAATATATATAAATATATGTGTGACCTTGGACCAGAAAACCAGTCACAAGGGTCAATTTTCTGTAACTGACATTTATACATCATCTGAAAGCTGCATAAATAATCTTTCCATTGATGTATGGTTTGTTAGGATCGGACAATATTTGAAAATCTGGAATCTGAGGGTGCAAAAAAATCTAAATATTGAGAAAATCACCTTTAAAGTTGTTCAAATGAAGTTCTTAGCAATGCATATTACTAATCAAAAATGAAGTTTTGATATATTTATGGTAGGAAATTTACAAAATATCTTCATGGAACATGATCTTAATATCCTAATGATTTTTGGCATTAAAGAAAAATGTATAATTTTGACCCATACAATGTATTGTTGGCTATTGCTACAAATATAGCTGTGCTGCTTATGACTGCTTTTGTGCTGCAGGGTCACACACATATATATATATATATATATATATATACACAGTGCTCTCCACTAATATTGGCTTATTGGTATAATATTTCAACATATCAGTTGTTTTGTCCTGTCATAAAGAAAGTTTACATTAGTTGTGCATCATAAAAGATTACGAACAAACACAGAATCGACTGAGAAATCTCTCCCACTGCTCGTATCCAGCCCTGCTGATGCTCATGTGTGTGTGTGTGTGTGTGTGTGTGTGTGTGTCTCCTCAGGAAAACTTGCGTCAGTACGTGGACCGGATCTTTAACGTCATCACCAGCTCGGGTGTGAGCTGCCCGACGGTCATGTGTGACATCTTCTTCTCTCTGCGAGAGTCTGCGTCGTCACGCTTCCAGGGTAAACGCTCACGCCAACAATTAAAACAGAAAGAGTTACTCTAAAAACTCTTCCAGTGACGCAAACCTGAGGGAAAGAGTCCCAGTTCTCGTTTGCATTCACACAGAAGCGGATTCAGAGCTCTTTTGCTTCATTTGAGTGCTTTTACGGTTTTCTTTTTGAAATCCAGTCAACTTGAATAATAATAACATTTTTCTCATCATTGATTTTCTCTTGACGCAGTCCTCCCCCAAATAGATACTGGAAAACACCAGAAATCTTTATACTACTATATTGAATTAAATTTTTGTTTAATTAACTATTTTTATAATTTCATTTGTCGTTTTAATTTTTGTTTACTTTTTTGTAAACAAAAAAAAATTAATTCTATATAGCTTTAATTAATTTTTCTTTCAGTTTTAGTGTTAGTAATTTTAGTAGTTCAACTCATAATTTAACTCGTAATATTTCTCATTTCAAATTTAAGTTTTCATCTAATATTTAGATGTTTAATATTAATATTTTTTAAATTAATTTTCATAATTTTAGTACTTCAACTTTTTTTGTTTCTAATTTCAAATTTTTGTTTAAGTTTTTCATCTAATATTTACTGTATTTCAGCTTGATTTCATTACTAAAAAAAAATATTTTTTAATATTTTTAGTTAACAATAACAATTCTGTAAAGATCAAACCATTATTTTTGAATTAGCTCTTATTTTTATATTTTCAGTTGTCATTTTAATATTTATTTTGTTATTTGTATATTTGTCTGTGTATTTTTATTATTATTTTTTAAATATTTCTATATAGCTTTAATTCATTTTTCCTTTGTTTAATTTTAATAATTTTAGTACTTCTACTTGTGATTTAGTTTGTAGCCAAGGCATAATTTTTTCAATTTATAATTTAAATTTGTATTATAATTTTTTATTTATTTTTTTTTTTTATTAGCTTGATTTCAATTACTCAAAATGATTTTTTTTTTTTTTTTTAGTTTCATAGTTTTATCTTTCATTAGCAGTTTTATGGCCTCTCAAGCAGCTGGAAGACAGTCTCATGTCTCTCTTATTACTGAATGAGCAGTAATAAGTGTCCTGTAATCAGGCGTTTGTTTCTCTCATTCTTGTTTTTGTGTTCTGCACAACTTCCTGTTTACTTTAGCTGCTGTGTTGAATTGTTAGTGTTATACTGCCACCTTCAGATCGCAGATGAACGCTGCAGGGGACCGGATTGGCTTTGTTTTAGTCCAGAGGCTTCAGTAAAGAGATCCGTGATGATGGTGATATGTGTGTTTTTGCAGTTGACCCGGATGTGCGCTACACAGCTGTTAGCAGCTTCATCTTCCTCCGTTTCTTTGCTCCTGCCATCCTCTCTCCGAACCTCTTCCACCTGCGTCCGCATCACCCGGTGTGTACCACCTCCTCTCTGTTATCATCTAATAATTAATCGGATGTGTTATGTTGATCGATTTTGTCTCTGTAAAGGATCCGTGCACGTCTCGGACGCTGACGCTCATTTCCAAAACCATCCAAACTCTGGGAAGCCTGGCCAAGTCCAAATCTGTAAGTGAACATTATCAATATTTAACCATTACAAATCCTGACGTGCTACATTATTTGTAAGATAATGTAATATAATGCATATAAAATAATAGGTAACACTTTACAATAAGGTGTCATTTGTTAACATGTTAAACAATGAACAATGCATTTATTACACTATTTATGAATCTTTGTTAATGTTAGTTAATGAAAATACAGTTGTTCATTGTTTATTCATGTTAGTTCACAGTGCATTAACTGATGTTAACAAACACAACTTGTGATTTTAATAATGCATTAGTAAATTGACATTAACTAAGGTTAATAAATGCTATAGAAGTATTGTTCATTCTTAGTTCATGTTTACTAATGTTGTTAACTAATGAACCTTATTGTAAAGTGTTACCAAATAATATAATGTAATATAATATTCACATAGTATCATATTAAAACATTGTAAATATAATTAATAAACACTATAAGAGAAATTGTCTTTTGTCTGGACTGATGGTGTCACTTTCTGAAATATAATCCAGTGTTATTTTAATATTGTTTATATAGTATTATTTATTAATATTTAAATTATTTATTTTTATTTTTTCAGTTTTCTTTTTAATTTTATTTTACGTTTTAGTAGTTTCATTATGTGCTTCTGTCTTTTTTTGTTTTTTATTTATATATATATATATATATATATTTTTTTTTTTTTTTTTTAAATAGCTTCAATACATTTTTCGTCCAGTTTTAGTAATTTTGTAATGTGCTATTTTTATTCGTTTTTTAGATATTACTCTATAGCTTTAATTTTTCTTTCAGTTTTAGTTTTAGTAATTTTATTTTGTGCTTCTGATATGTTTTTTAAAATTTATATACATTTCTATATTGCTTGAATTATTTTTATTTTTACTTTTTTTTTAACATGCTTTTCGTATTTTTATGTTTTTTTTTTTTTTTGTTTTTTTATATAGTTGTAGTATTTTTTATGTGCTTTTGTCATTTATTAGTTTTTGGGATTTTCTGTGTTTTTACAGTATACAACTTTAATTATTTTTTTTTTTAGATTTTATTGCCAGTTTATTGCCAAGGCAACATTTCAGTTTTTTTTTTTTCAGATTTTTTTCAGTATTTAATGTAATATTTATATTTCATTTTATTTCAGCTTGATTCAAATCACCAAAAACAAACCATTATTTTTAAAAGCGGGTAATGTCACAGCATAACGAGGTTGAACAGAAAGACACATTTTTGCACAAAAAAATATGTAGATTCAATGTTTGTTTTTTTTTGTCATTCATAATCAAAATGTAGTGATGATGACACTCGGACTGATATTCTGATGAAAAGCTCTTCTGTGCTGTTACTCTGTGAAATATTGAACGCTCTCGTCTCTCTCTGACAGGCCAATTTCAAAGAGTCCTACATGGCCGCGTTCTACGACTACTTCAACGAGCAGAAATACGCAGATGCAGTGAAGAACGTGAGTGTCTATCATATATATATATAATATATTTATATATTTATATTAGGGGTGTAACGGTTCATAAAATTCACGGTTCGGTTCGATATGACGTTTTCGATACAGAAACATTCGTTTCTTATATATTTGGTTCTACCGTGTTTGTTGATTTTCAGTCTTTTATATTTAAGCTTTGTGTAGCCTAAGTTATTTTTTGTTTTATATTAGGCCTATAGCATGGTGTATTTGTATTCGTTTTGTTAATAAATTAAACATTCTGCGTTTAATGCAAGTGAGTCGTACTGTTTTGTTGTTGTCAATTCAACAATTGACGCCTAAATGCCGCTAATTCGAATAACTCTTACGAACGACTTCACTGTCACAACCTGGAGTACATTATATTTCACAGACTTTAAGCTCTTTTATTTTCCAAATGTAATAGGATTACTCCAACGAATCGTTCATTGCTGATTTCAAATATGAAATTTAATCTTAATCTTGGCGAACAGTTTTGGAGAATTTGATGTTTCCCCATTCAAAGAGATATAAAACGCACAAGGTGTGCATATAAACACAGTTAGTTGCATCTAAAGTGAAAGTAAACAGTTGAGAGAGAAACAGATGCATGCAGCTCTTAAAGAGACAGTACTGAACACCCTCCCGCTTGTCATTAAAGGGATAGTTCACCTTAAAATGAATAATTCTGTCATTATTTACTCACTCACATGTTGTCCCAAACCTGTATTAATTTCCTTCTTGTGCTGAACACAAAAGAAGATATTTTGAAGAATGTGGGTAACCAAACAGTTGCTGGTCCACATTGAATTTAATCAAATAGTTAACCTTCAACAGAAGAAAGAAACTCATTCAGGTTTAAAATAACCTGAGAGTGAGATGGTATAAAAATAAAAAACTTTGACAGAATTGACACATGATAGAATTTCCTTTTTTGGGTGAACTATTATTATAATGTATTAATAAAACAACAAACCACAAAGAGAAAAAATCACTCACTGCTCCTGCTAAATACACCTACTGTACCTGAAAAATAAAGCCGTTTGTTTTATTTGTGAATTATGTTTATTTGTTATGTGTATCTTTGTTCTTATTTTTTAATAGCAAAGATAAAATAATGACAAAGGTTTTTATCTTCGCTCACTTTAGACTAAATTTGCCATTCTTTTTTATATTTTGTTACCTTGAAAGGCTTTGTTTTTAAAATAAGGCAATTAGTTTGGCTGTAATGCTGAGACAACTTGCAAAATAGTAAAACTAACATGACAAACAATGGTGATAAAAAATTGTGATATGGTATTTTTGCCATATCGCCCACCCCTAAATATATATATTTACATTACATTTAGTCATTTAGCAGATGCTTTTATCCAAAGCAAATGAGGAGAATAGAAGCAATCAAAACCAACAAAAGAGCAATAATATGCAAGTGCTGTGATAAGTTTGTATAATAAATAAAAAGAAAACAAGTATATAGAATAGATAACGAATAGAGAACATTAATGTTAGAGGGGTCTGTTTTTTTCTTCTTTTTTTTTACAAAGAAAGAAAAGTCGAAAGAATAGAGACAGAATTGAGAATACTAGTGTTAGAGGGTCAAGCTTAGATGGAAGAGATGTGTTTTTAGCCGTTTCTTGCTTGAATATATATGTCTATATCAGAGATACTGATGTGTGTCTGTGTGCAGTTCCTGGATCTGATCTCGTCCTCGGCCCGCTGGGATCAGAAGAGCATCGAGACGCCCATCATGCTGAAGGAAGGGTGAGAGACGCTCACAGACGTCACGCTCACTCAGTGTTGCCAACTCATTTTCAGGGGAAGTCGCTAAAGGAAGGTCGATTTGTTGCTAAAAGCTGCTAAATGACGTTGTGATGTAATTGCGTAATCACGACGCAAAATTATCACTACATCAAAAATACATTTTATATGTTAATTTAGATTTGTTCGTAAAATAAAATAAATGCATAATATTATATTAAAATATAAATAACTTTTTAACTGCAACATTGAATTATTGAACAATTTAAATTTTTTTTTTTTTTAAGCTAGTAAACTAGTAAAACTACACATTCTGAACAATGATAGTTTTAGGCAGTGTATTAGTATTTAGTTAGTATGCTAAAAGTCTGTATGTTAATATGAAGGAATTTTCTGTATTGATTTTTCACAGGTTTTTTACCCGCATTTTAAATTACGCATTGTATTTTGTGTTTTCGGGTTACAGGGTTACAACGGATAATGTCCTGGAAAAATACTAGCATCTTTTCCATTTTACTAGATATTTTTCTTACTAGCTGATTAACAGTCGCAGGAACAAGCTACTAACAAGATGTAACATAAATGAACAATTATTCAATTATTATTATTATTGTTAAAATAGCAGCTAAATTAATTCACGTGATGTGTGTACTGCTAGGCATCTTTGGTTTCCTCTTTTTGAGTAACTTAGATGGAAAATGTGTGCCTTTTTATGGTTTGTGTCACGTATCAAAAGTTTCTAAAAGTTGCCAAATAAATTTTAAAAATAGCTAAATTTGTTGCTAGGTGCTTTTGGAAGAAAAAGTTGCTAGGGTAGTCTAAATTTAGCAACAAAATTGCTAAGTTGGCAACACTGGGCTCACTGTATCAGTTCCAGACCAATCAGCATGTGTGTGTGTGTGTGTGTGTGTGTGTGTTTCTCTGCTGGACGCAGGAGCGTTAAACTCGTTATTAAGAGGTTTGATGCCAAAGGCTCTGGCAGGTAAGCTGCAGTCGTGACCTTTGACCCTTAACCTCCTGACCCCCATCGTAGCCTCCTCAGTGTCTCTGTTGTTCTCCTGATGTTCCTGCTGGTCTCTCCCTTTCCTGTTAGTGAGCACAGACACTCGCACCCTTTCTAGTGCGCAAACCCTTCAGAGAGCATGAGACTCGATGGAGATCTCGGAGAGGTTTCACTGAACTCGCTCTCAGATGAGAAATACAGCAGACCCACACGAGTCACTAGTTGCTATAAATTAACGTGGAGCAGCGCAGACAATTTAACAAGACGTGTGTGAGCTTATATGAGCACAGCTGGAACTCTAGAGGAGATCACTGGGGTCATTTTCTCAGGAGAAACATCTGAGAAGCAGGAGAGACTTCAGCGAAAGTCTCCATTTGCTCTCCATTTAGTCTCATTTCATCAACTGTGATTATAAATGTTAAAAAGATCTCATCAGTGATTTTTCTGTCCTACTAGTAATGAGACTTCCTGCTAGTAATGAGAATGCACCAGTGTTATTTAAGTATCATATCATGCATACGCAGAAATGTAAAGGTATTCACGGCAACCCGTCAAAATAAAAGTTTGGTTTAACTTGAAGACATTGAGCCAGAAATACATTACTATTGTTCGAATGTGCATACTACTATTACTACTACTAATAATACAATTATTAAAATAATCACAAATTTCTTCCATATTTTAATTGTAATGTTTGGCAAAAAAAAAAAAAATTTTCAATAATTAAAAAATAAATTAATTAATCTTCATTTGATATCCAGTAAAATTTAAATACACAACAAAATTTCTGAGGAAAATAAAAACATTTTATAAGGCTATTGTAAGAATAAATTTAACCAATTGAATTCAATTTAACCATTAAAATGGAGTCCAGAAAAATTTAAACTAAAAAATGGAATCTTTAAAAACTTTTAATGGAAAAAACTGAATTGGGAAAAAATAAAACGGATTTTATAATTTCAGTTCAAGTTTGAGTATTTTTATGCTTTTTGTCATTTTTATTATGTCTAAATATAATTTTTTTTTGAATTTTTGTTATTCATTTTAGTTTGTTTGTTTAGTTTTACTTAATTTAGTACTTCAAGTAAAAGTAAAAAAAAATTTTTATTAGTTATTTTAAAATATGTATATATAATTTTTACTAATTTGAATGTAATAATTTTAGTTTATTTGATTTTAGTTATTGTAGTACTTCAGGTGTAATAAACAAAAATGTGAAATGTTGCCTTGGCAGCTAGCTGAAATAAAATTCAGCTGCGTAACATTTTTTAAAAATATTTTTTATTTTATTTTATTTAATAAAGTTTATTTCAAGTAAAAAAAATGTTTATTTATTTTTTTTATGGTTTAATAAACTGTAATAACCTGGAAAGCCGAAATTAAACGTACACTTATTTTACACAATATTTACTAGAATTCATTCAACAAAATTTGGAAATGTAAAAATGTCCATTATACATTCAGAAGACAAATACACATCAGCAGTTATTCAACAGAATCCCAGAACAATCCAGTTTAGAGAGAAATAAGATGTTTATTGTGAAAATAATCAGTAATATGATTAATGAGTGCAGTGGTTGGTTTTGTTGACGTCAGAACGAGTTGATTATTAATATGAATGCGGATGTAGTTAGTGTGTGATTGAGACTGGAGGCGGTTTGAGTTTAGACTGGTTCTCCTCTGATCTTCCAGGTTCATGATCAAACGAGCTCAAGGGCGAAACCGCTTCGGTCTGAAGAACTTCAAGAAGAGATGGTTCCGCCTGACCAACCACGAGTTCACCTACCACAAAACCAAAGGTAACGCAAAAGGTTTGTCCCATACTCTCGCTACAGGTGTGTTCATCTGTGGAGTCCTGAAGCACGTCCCATCATGTGTTCGTGAAGAAACAGAACATCAACACTGAGCAATATCAGAATAACACGACATAAAAAGAGACATTTGAGTTGGTAATCACTGTAGTAAAAAAAAAAAAAAATGATTCTCTTTGCATGAATTATTAAAATTTAAAAAAAAGTTTATTTTGCTTCAAAACCATAAATAGTATGCATTTTTCAAAATGATAATAGAAATAGAAATAATGGTGAATGTACAGTAAATTTGAAAAAGTCGATAAGATTTTTTTTAAAGAAATGAACACTTGTTCATCAAGGATGCATTAAATTAATCAAAAGAGCCATTAAAGACATTTATAATGTTACAAAAGATGTATATTTCAAATAAATGCTGTTCTTTTGAACTTTCTATTCATCTGTGAATCCTAAAAAAAATAAAATGTATCACGGTTTCCACAAAAATATTGTGCAGCACGACTGTTTTCAACATTGATAATAATCAGAAATGTTTGTTGAGCAGCAAATCAGCATATTAGAATGATTCCTGAAGATCATGTGACGCTGAAGACTGCAGTAATGATGCTGAAAATACAGCTGCGCATCACAGAAATACATTACAGTTTAACAGATATTCACATAGAAAACAGCTGTTTTAAATCATAATAATATTTCACAATTTTTACTGCACTTTTGACCAAATAAACGCAGCCTTGGTGAGCAGAAGAGACTTCTACCGATCTTACCGATCCCAAACTTTGAAACAGTAGTGTGTGTATTTTATATTACAAAAGATATAAAAATATATGAAATAGTCATATATAGAAATATAGGTACAGGTGTGATTTTTAAAATGTTTTTTAAAGGTGTAGCGGACACCAGAGACAAAGACTGAGCAGAACACACTGAAACCTGCAGAAAACACTGAGATACACGAATCAATCAAACGTGTACATCCATCCTTAAGTGTTTAGTCTGTTTTGTGTTGTTTGGTGATGTGTCTGTGTGGTCACCAGTGCTGATGTGCATCTGTGGTTGTGTCCAGGAGAGGGCGCTCTGTGCAGCATCCCTATTGAGAACATCCTGGCTGTAGAGAGACTCGAGGAAGAGTCCTTCAAAATGAAGAACGTAAGAGAAACCGCTTCAGATTCACACATATGTGACCCTGCAGCACAAAAGCAGTCATAAGCAGCACAGCTATATTTGTAGCAATAGCCAACAATACATTGTATGGGTCAAAATTATACATTTTCTTTTATGCCAAAAATCATTAGGATATTAAGTAAAGATCATGTTCCATGAAGATATTTAGTAAATTTCCTACCGTAAATATATCAAAACTTCATTTTTGATTAGTAATATGCATTGCTAAGAACTTAATTTGAACAACTTTAAAGGTGATTTTCTCAATATTTAGATTTTTTTGCACCCTCAGATTCCAGATTTTCAAATAGTTGTATCTCAGACAAATATTGTCCGATCCTAACAAACCATACATCAATGGAAAGATTATTTATTCAGCTTTCAAATCTCTGTTGACTGGTTTTGTGGTCCAGGGTCACATTTGATTGTTTCATAGACATCACCTGCAGCAGTGCTGTGGTTTTTCCTGCAGATGTTCCAGGTCATCCAGCCAGAGAGGGCGCTCTACATCCAGGCCAATAACTGCGTGGAGGCGCGCGACTGGATCGACATCCTGACCAAGGTCAGTCAGTGTAACCGCAAGCGTCTGAGCACGTATCACCCGTCGGCGTTCCTCAACGGACACTGGCTCTGCTGCAAGCTGTCTGCGGACACGGCTCCCGGCTGCACTCCATGCACAGGGTGAGTCTGGACCACACCGCTCCTGCTTCTGGGGCTATACACAGACTTTTATTGTTTGAATCCTTACTAGGGCTGTCAAAATCAAAACTAAACTCAAATTTTGCACTTAAGTATTATCAATATTCAAATTATATTCGAATTTAAGAGGCGTAATTGCAGTTAGGGGAAAAAAGTTTTTGACTTCTCTCCTGAGGCCACAAGAGGGCGCATCGAGCAAAATATTACTAATTCACATTTATTCAAAGCAATAAAATAACACTACTATCTTTGAAAAAAGTGCATAATGTTTCTATGAGCCTGGATTTATCCAATCTTCAGATTTATGGATGCAAATAAGTGCACATTTAATTAGATAATGCCTCATTTGCATATTTAAACATAATATTTTAGAAAACATTCAAGGCAGAAACGTTTATGTCTTGTTTCTGTGGTTCAGGGGACTTCCAGCCAACATCCAGCTGGATGTAGACGGAGACCGAGAGACGGAGCGGATCTACTCGCTCTATAGCACATACATGGCCAAACTAGTCAAGATGCAGGGTGAGTGAGAGTGAAAACACGGTACAGGATCACTCACATTTACATTCATGCCTATGACACACATGTATCCAAAGTGATTTACACTGCGTCTGACTTCAAAGTACTTCAATTAAAGGGATAGTTCACCCACAAATGAAAATTCTGTCATTAATTACTCACTCTCATGTCGTTCCAAACCCGTAAGACCTTCGTTCATCTTCAGAACACAAATTAAGATATTTCTGATGAAATTTGTGAAGGATCCTTACACTGCAAAAAATGATTTTCTTCTTTAGTATTTTTGTCTTGTTTTCTTGTATAAATATCTACAAATTCTGGAATTAAGATGCAGTTACTTGACGAGTAAAATGACTTAAAATATTATGTCTTGTTTTCTGAAAAAAATTATCCTAATTTTGTTAGTTTTTGCTTAAAACAAGTAAAAATATCTGCTAATGGGGTAAGAAAAATGAATTAAGGTTATTTTTCTTCCCCCATTGGAAGATATTTTTGCTTGTTTTAAGCCAAAACTAACAAAATTTGAATAATATTTTCATAAAACAAGACAAAATATTTTAAGTCATTTTACTCGTCAAGTAACTGCATCTTAATTCCAGAATTTGTAGATATTTATACTAGAAAACAAGACATAAATATTAAAGAAGAAAATCATTTTTTACAGTGTTAAGATCCTTGCTGTCTATGGAGGGTCAGAAAGCTCTCGGATTTCATCACAAATATCTTAATTTGTGTTCTGAAGATGAAAGAAGGTCTTACGGGTTTGGAACGACATGAGAGTGAGTAATTAACGACAGAATTTTCATTTTTGGTGAACTATCTCTTTAACATTCTTATTCAATTGTAGTTAAAGGACTTAATATATCAACACACCCAGTTTTAGTTTATGGTAATGAAAACAGTTTGAAAATGGGGACCTTTGAGTCAAAAAGGTTTTATGGTTGAGAACATTATAGTGAGAATGAAGATGATAAATGATTGATGAGGTGTGTCTCATCTGTCCATTCAGAGGCGTGTGGCAGTAAGTCGGTGTATGACGGCCCTGAGCAGGAGGAATACTCCACGTTTGTGATCGACGACCCGCAGGAGACGTATAAAACCCTGAGACTCGTCATCTCAGCCGTACAGACACTGGAGCAGCAGCACATGCAGTACAAACGAGACAAGTTCAGGAAAACCAAGTACGGCAGCCAGTAAGTATCTGTGACCAAGACAAGTCAGGTGTATTTATATAGCACTTTTCACAATACACATCGTTTCAAAGCAGGGGAGAAATAGCAACAGCCAACAATACATTGTATGGGTCAAAATTATCTATTTTTCTTTTATGCCAAAAATCATTAGGATATTAAGATCATGTTCCATGAAGATATTTAGTAAATTTCCTACCGTAAATATATCAAAACTTCATTTTTGATTAGTAATATGCATTGCTAAGAACTTCATTTGAACAACTTTAAAGGTGATTTTCTCAATATTTAGATTTTTTTGCTCCCTCAGATTCCAGATTTTCAAATAGTTGCATCTCAGCAAAATATTGTCCGATCCTAACAAATCAATGGAAAGATTATTTATTCAGCTTTCAGACTATGTATAAATCTCAATTTCAAAAAATTTACCCTTATGACTGGTTTTGTGGTCCAGGGTCACATACAGTTATATTTTCCAACAAAAAAGAAAATCTGACAGTTGAGATTTGATATATAGAATATATATCATTTTACACAATAAATGCATATAATGCATGTATGTGGATAAAGTTGAATAGAATAAATGTTTCCAATTTTATATATAGAGCTGTGCAATAAAACAAGTTTACGTTAAATGACTAAAACTAAAACTGAAATAAAATAACTTAAAGGTAAATATAAATATTCAGAAAAGCACAACAAAATAAAAATTAAGATAAATAGAAATAGACTAAATCTAATAAAAATGACAAAAGCACATAACAAAATTACTAAAGCTTAAATAAAAATAAATGAAAGATAAAAAGAAATATAAAAAGGTAATAAAAATGATGAAAACACATAAGCTAATATGACTAAAACTTAAATAAAAATAAAGAGAAATGGAACCATATGTAAAAATCTAATAAAAATGACAAAAGCACATAACAAAATGACTAAAACTGAAATAAAAATAAATTAAAGATAAATAGAAATACAAAAAGTTAATAAAAATGACAAAAGCACATAACTAAAACTTAAAAATAAAGATAAATAGAAATATTAAAACCGTAATAGAAATGACAAAAAAGCACGTAATATTACTAAAACTTAAAAATAAGAGAAATAGAAGCATATATAAAAAACTAATAAAAACGACAAAAGCACATAACAAACTAAAATTAAATTGAAAACTGAAAATATAAAAATAAAATCTAATTCAAAATATTAATACATACTATAATAGTATACAAAGAATTCTAAAAAAACAGTACTTTGACTTACTGATGAACTTTATGTGATGCTTATAATTGGTAATTCTAACGCATTGTGTTTGTGTTTACAGGGAACATCCAATCGGTGATCAGAGCTTCCAGTGCTACATCCGCCAGCAGTCAGAAAGCTCCACCTACTCCATCTGACCACGCCCACTGCAGACACCGCGCGGTCTCCGTGGCAACAGTCGCGTCTCAGACAGGAAACTCTGAGTTACGGCTGACAGGAAGGTGGCCACAGACAAAAGCTAAACCTCTGGTGTTTTTATACGATTTTAACCAATCAACAGCCACCGCGCACTTCCGTGGACGATGTAGCTCCGCCACGCGACACGTTTTAACGTTTGATGATGTTTTTAAGCTAGCAGACGAGCAGATGTCCTCTAGCGGTGGATGTTTTTATAAACGGAGTATTGGACCAAAGGACAGATCCCACAATCCTTTGCTTTGACGGGGTTTTGTTGGTGGATGTGAGACCTGTAAGCGTGTTTTGAACTCGTATAGAAATATTCTGCTCTGTTTCCTCCGTTCACACGCATCCAGTATTGATGTCACGCAGCGCTGCATTGTGGGAAACGTGTGGTGTGGTGTGTTACAGCATGCAGACGTCCTCGTCCAAGCCGTTTCCAGCATGTGGCGTGACGCTGATGGTTTGTGGGTCCAGTCGAGTTCAGCATCACACTTGTGTTTTTATACTTTCTGTTGTGCATCACGTCCTGTAAATTCACTGATATCCTGCTCTGGTTACAGCGTGTGTGTGTGTGTGTGTGTTTGAATCTGAAACAAGGGTGCATGAGTGTGTTTCATTGATTAATTATGAATAATAATTCCCAGTTCATCACATCACACTTTATAGAGATATTTAATATGGATGTGATTATTTTGATGCATTTCATGAAACCTGTCAAGATCATGTCCTGCTCAAATTTCACCCTTAAATCATATATATATATATATATATAAACCATATAATATAAATTATTTTATATATAAATTATATATAATAATATACAAATAATAATTGACCCTGGATGTCAAAACCAGTCATAAGTGTCAATTTTTCGAAATTGAGATTTCTACATAATCTGAAAGCTGAATAAATAATCTTTCCATTGATGTATGGTTTGTTGGACAATATTTGGCTGAGATACAACTATTTGAAAATCTGGAATCTGAGGGTGCAAAAAAATCTAAATATTGAGAAAATCACCTTTAAAGTTGTTCAAATGAAGTTCTTAGCAATGCATATTACTAATCAATAATTAAGTTTTGATATATTTACGGTAGGAAATTTACTAAATATCTTCATGGAACATGATCTTTACTTAATTTCCTAATGATTTTTGGCATAAAAGAGAAATGGATAATTTTGACCCATACAATGTATTTTTGGTTATTGCTACAAATATACCCCAGCGACTTAAGACTGGTTTTGTGGTCCAGGGTCACATATATTATTAAAAAAAATAATTATATACTATAAAAAATAAATGTTATGTATATGTATGTATTTTACAAGCATTAAGATATTTTCAAGACAATTAAACACATTTAACCCCCAAATTCACATTATTTTAATGCAAAATATTTTACTGTAATTTACGGTAGCCCATTTCTGCCCCAAAATTAATAAGTTAAAAAGGTAATTGTCTTTTTATCCCGTGTCTTTTATATCTCACACTTCTGCAATCTGAGGTGGTTGTTTTTTTTTTGTTTGTTTTTTTTGCAATTCTGACTTTCTCAGAATTGTGAGAAAAAAGTCACAATTCCTTTTTTTTTTTTTTTTTTTTATCCTGTGGCAGAATCAAGCTTCCATAGTAAAGTAAGAAGAAAAAGAAAAATACTGATGCTTCTTATTCAATCATTTCTGATTTTCTTATGATTTGGGGGTGAAACATGAGCTGGAGATTCACACTTGTATTCTTTTGTTAGTACGGTGTTGTATTTTTGTTAACACGGTTCTTGTGTTTCTGTCCGTCCCTCTCCGTGATGCATGTTTCAGTGCTTAGATATTTTAAAACAGCCCAGTTTTCTTGCCCAAATGAATTGCTATTTATTTTTATATCACAGAATAATGTTTTTGTGGAAAAAATTAATCAAATCAAAACTCAGAGTAATCCAAGTGCACAGTATGAAGTATGCAATAATGTCACCTATGAGTAATTCAGTTTTTGATGTGTAATTGATGAAGATACTTGGATCACAGATCCTGAAGAAGGGCCAGCAGCGGTGTGTACAGACCAGCCCACTGAACGAGACACACATCTTTCTTTTGTCCAAATGAAGGCAATAGCAAAGAGATCCGTGTCCGAGTCTTTATTTCCAAATACTGTTTGCTTCTCAAAAACACAAAACATAAAAGAGGTGAACAATGACTTCAGGAAAAACATCAAGATGCAATATTGTTGTGTTCAGTGTTACTCCCTTACAAAAATTAACCATGGTTTTATTATAGTAAAACTGTAGTTTTATTTTGATTATTTGTATAACCAGTTTTACTACAAATACCATGGTTAAACTATGGTTAGTGTTGCAAACCCATGGTTAATTTGTGGTTGCATGGTTTAACAATATAGTTTTATTTGTTGTAAAACCATGGTTAATGTTCGTAAGGGATGGATTTTATTTGATGAGTTTTATTGCTCAGAAGTTGCTTCTCATGAGGTCAGATGTTTCTCCTAAAACATCTGTGAAGAAATAAAACAGACCCGGTTCATTTAGTAAGCTCACAAAAAAATGTGGAGCAGCTCGAATCATTCATAATGAGGTCTGAGCAACAAAGTAACAATGTTTCTAAAAATAGCGGCATTTACAAAGTTACAATGTAGCGGTGATCAAAGCTGCTGCTGAGATCTTTTTTCTTTAGATTTTTTTGTTCAGTGAGTCAAACCGCAAACTTTTAACTGGATATATAAATTAAGAGGTTCAATTAATTATTTATTAAGAACAAATCAGCTGTAATTCCTGTTGCATAATTTCCTTTGAACCTTCAGCGTCCACCCGCCTGCCAGAGCGCGTTCACCAGCTGAGGGCTACTAGTTTACCCATGGTTAACCCATACGCCAGTCATGAGCTTCTGGCCGAACTAGAAGAACGTGAACAGTAATAATCCCGTGTTTGAGTTCGGATCAGAACCGGAAGTTTCTGGAGCGCCTGACCGTGTCGAAGAGCGGAGCATGCGGAGGCTCTCTGCGGCGCGAAGCGGCTCTGTGCTCGGCCTCGTGCTGCTGCTGCTGCGCGCTGAACTCTGCGGATCACAGCGATGTGAGTAAAACAGACCAACGAGCTAAACTAACCCGTAACTCTTCAGAGACATGAAAACATTCACTTCACCGACAGTTTACTGTCACGGTGTGATTAAACGCGTCCGAAACCGTTACTTTGTTGAGCTGTATTTACCTTTACATTTACCACAGTTTACACCAAAATATTTGGTTCATGTTACTACCAAACTGTGTTAACTTGGTATTTATCGCTGTCATCAAATAAAAAAAAAAAAAGAGTCAAAATGACAAAGAGCGTATTTAAAGCAGATCTCACAGTAGTATTGTTGTTTTATATCAGAAACTATAGCATCTGTGGTAGTTTGGAGGAAAATGTACCATGGTTGCCATAGTTAATATGTGTAGCGTATGATATGAATATAATGACTGTATGTAGGCTACTTGTTAGTTGAAATGAAATCACAGTGTTACAATGTTTCTGAAAATAACATTATAGCAGCGTTTCCAAAAGTAACAGTGTTTACAGAATTAACAGTATTGGCTGTTTCCAAAACAAACAAAAAAAGTTACAATGTTGCAGCATTTAACAAAAGTAACTGTAAGTGTTTCCAAAATTAACAGTATTTACAAAGTAACAATTTTACAGTGTTCATAGAAGTAACAAAGTGGCAATGTTTCTAAAAAAAACAATAACAGAATTTACAAAGCAACAATAAAGCGGTGTTTTCAAAAGTAACAGCATTTACAAATGACAAATGTTGCAGTATATAAAAGTAGCAATGTTTCTAAAAAAACAGAATTCACAAAGTGACAACTGTAGAGGTGTTTCCAAAATTAACAGCATTTACAAAGTAACAATTTTACAGTGTTCATTGATGTAACAAAGTGTTTCTAAAAAATAACAGAATTCACAAAGTGACAACTGTAGCGGTGTTTACAAAGTTAACAGCATTTGTGAAGTTACAATGTTGCAGTGTTTTACAAAAGTAACTATAAGTGTTTACAAATGTAGCAATGCGTACAGAAGTAACAGTGTAAGCACCGGCAGACTGCATTACCTTATAATGTTTTACAATATAAAGTGATGTGACTGAGGAAGTGCAGTATGGCTATTTCATTCATACTTACTGTGTGTGTGTGTGTGTGTGTGTGTGTGTGTGTGTGTGTGTGTGTGTGTGTGTGTGTGTGTGTGTGTGTCTCTGTGTGTGTGTGTGTCTCTGTGTGTGTGTGTGTGTGTGTGAGTGAGTGAAACTGCCCTACATTACAGACTGACAACACATAGTTCAAATCAATAGTCTTGTTTAAAATGCATCATGAGGTTTATTCCAGAAATGTTGTCTAGTAAGAGACTCCAGCAGCAGCACGTGGGGAAATAAATCCCTGCGTAACTCCGCTGACCCGCACAATGAAGGCATTTGATCGAGTTAAAGCTGATGTTCATGAAGTTGACCCATTTTCTGAAGACCTGTCTGGTCTTCACTGAGCTTTATGTTCTAGTCTCTTCCATATACTATAGCGGTACCTCAGTACATTGATAAAACCATGATTACAATACTAATATACCATTGTATTTGATAGATTGAGATATATATATATATATATATAGGCCAGCCTGATCAGTCAGAAATATTGGCTGGTAACGGTGCAGAAGCTTTAGCTCGTATTTGAGTCAGTTTGAAAGCCTAGAGACTGTTTTTGTGAAGCGATGATGAAATGTTTTCAGTATTTTTGAGTAAATGTTGTGTACAGAAGCAAACAGTAGTGAAGTACTTTTACTCTGCTTTAAAAGTACTTTTCAAGTACTCTGTACTTTATCAGTGTTTTTCTTTAGAAAACTTTTACTTCACAACATTCCAAAGCATAATACCGTACTTTTTACTGCGCTGCGTTTCATATGAAATATCATTTGATACTTAATTACATTATAAATCTAGTACTTTCTTACTTTTACTCAAGTAAAAGTAATTCGAGGATTTGCTTGAGTACAAGAAAGTACTATATTGTTAATGTTCGTAAAAGTATTAAAGGTAAAAAAACAACAGCTGAATTTTTCATTATGCTTTGGAATGTAGTGAAGTAAAGTTTTCCAAAGAAAAACACTCTGATGTACTTTTTAAATTTACTTGAGTAAAGTAAAAATACTTGACTACTGTCCGCCTCTGTGTATAACATCCATAACTTGGCCATTCAAGCTCTAGTATTACCCTGGTGTTTGGGGAAATGCCATGTTAATTTAATGGCACAGTTGTCATGTTCGGTAAGACGCTCTGATCTGATGTGCGCTTTCATGTCCAGTTCTCTCACAGAATAAAGCGTCTCAGTTCCTGCTGCGACACAGACGTGCCAACACTCTGTTTGAGGAGAGCAAGAAAGGAAACCTGGAGCGCGAGTGCATCGAGGAGCTGTGCAATAAAGAGGAGGCGCGTGAAATCTTTGAGAACAATCTGGAAACGGTGAGTTGTGTCAGCCGATCGATGCTCTGACGTTTGTGTTGACAGTGACTTTGACCCGTCGGTCGTGAGTCATGAGCGCTTGTGTTGACCGTGAGCTTTGTGGACAGTGATGGGGAAAGTTATTTTTAAAAGCAATGCATTACAATCATCCAAAAATAAGCAAAAAATGCTGCAGGGGTGTGAATTCCCAGATGCGGGATTCTTTTATGTCATCAAAAAACTCATCAATCCAAAAAGTCTTTATTCACACGGCTTTAACATTAGAAACAACACTGTTAAAGCCATGTGAATGAAGGCTTTTTACCTTTTCACAATATTTTTCAGTGCCTTGGATTGATGAGTTTTTTGATGACGTAATGCATTACAATATTGCATTACTCCCTAAAAAAGTAACTAATTGTGTTAGTTACTTTTAATGGAAAGTAATGTTGCGTTACTTTTTAAATTTGGGCTGGGCTTGCAATGCAAAAAATGCTTTTCTTACTTAGATTTTTAGTCTTGTTTCCAGCCCAAATATCTAAAAATTCTTAAATCAAGAAGGAAAAGTCTTGTCTTATTTTCAGAAAAAAACAAGTTAAGTGAGTTTTTGCTCGAAACATGCAAAATAATCTTGTTTTCTGTTTGAAATAAGATTATTTTGCTTGTTCTAAGCAAAAACTCACTTCATTTTGACTTGTTTTTTCTGAAAACAAGACAAGAATTTTGACTTTTCCTTCTTGATTTAAGAATTTTTAGATATTTGGGCTGCAAAACAAGACTAAAAATCTAAGTAAGAAAAGCAGTGTGCTTGTTTGTTTTTAACATAAAAACTTCTATTTTTGGTAAACGTAAAAGTCCGTTCACACCAAAAGCCTCAGGCTGAAGGAAAAGTAAATTCACGTCTGTACAGTTGAATGTAATAAAGAAATGAAGCTTATTAGTGTGATTGAATTTGATCGAAGCTCAACAGCAAAGACATCGGTTAATAAAATGGGATTAAATACACAAAGGATATTTGTGTTATTGCAGGTTTGTATAATATATTCTGAGTTTGCATTTGACTGTTTTTATTGATTGTGAGGAACACTGAATGTGTTTAGTGCAGGTGAGATGAGTAAATAATGTTGATATTTAGTCTAGAACTACAGTAAGATCATGTCAATACATGAGGAACACAGTAACTGGAAAAAGTAACTCCGATATTTCCTTCTAAATGAAAAAGTAATGCGTGACCCCCAACACTGGTAATGAATCACTGTATTATGGCTTTGTGATGTCTGGAAATAATCTCATGATGATATTTGTTCTCTGATCTTCCAGGAATATTTCTATCCCAAGTATGTTGGTAAGTGGTCCTCATTATTTTTGTGCAAATCAACACTTACAGTAATCCGCAGCGTGTACAGTGGCTCTGATTACGTCATCGGCTCTGATTGCAAAACTTACTGGAACTGAAGCTGCTTTGACTCAGAGTCCCTGTACAACCAACAAAACAGACTCAAAGTCATTTCCATTCCTTTTTTAACAGAAAATTACATTAAATAATTAAATACAATTTATAAAATTACAAAATAAGTAAGGCAAGAATAGACTGACAGATATGACCATACTTCTCCAGCTGATTCATCACAGTACATTAACACAGGTTTCTGAAATGCTCTGTTTAAATATGCAAATGAGGTATTATGTCATTAAATATGCAGTAATTTGCATACACGTCCAGCACATAAATCTAAAGATTGGATGACGTCAGGCTCATAATTCTTTTTTGATTTTGTCGTCATATTAGAGTTACAGGTTTCTCCATAAATCAGGAAATACTGTCAAAAGACACATTTTCACCATGTTTTTAGGAGTGAAATGTTGAACAGCTCTTCAGAGCATAGTTTGCTGTTTGTAAGAGAAAAAACTCTGCAAATAAAGTGCAATAAAATCAACACTTCAATGTGTGTTTAGGACGGTTTCTTTCTTCTAGTCATGTTTTGAATTGTTTTTGCCATGAAAATAGCCTGAGATGCTGACATGGCATTAAATCAAAATATACTACTGCTACTACTACTTTCTTCTAGTCTGAAAGAAAAAAGACAAAATGGAATAAAAAACTGACAAATGCGTGAAAACAACACCAGTTTTGCCTGCAGTGTCTTAACTTAAAATAAAGTAAAAGATGGCAGCATGGGTAGCATTTGTACAGATTTTCCCGAAATGAAACTACCATTCAGTATCACCTGTTTTTTTTTTTTTTTGTGTGATAAATACAGTCAACATTACCGTCAGATAGAGAAGCTGCTGTAGAAACAGTGGTTCATACTGTAAAATACACTAGTTATAGCCCGAGTATATTGTTACACGATCCTGAACTGAGCCGTTTATTTGACTGATTACACCACTTTTATTATTCTTGCTTAAGATTGAAGTAATAATTGTTTATGACATGGACGGACTGAAGCGTGTGTGTTTTGTGTTGTCTGAAGTGTGTCTGGGCTCTCACCGCGTTGGCATCAATAATCCAGCCGAGTCGGGAATCCCTCAGAACCTGCGGACATGTGTTCAAGGTGATGTAGTGTTACTTACAGTGTTATATCATGTAGCTTTGCTCTATGTCCGTTCTCTCTTCTGCACTGGAAGCTCCTGTCGTCTTGGTAACCCAGATTGCACTTAAAGTGCTCTATTTTCACGCACTAATTTTGTACTTAATATACTAAAAATGATTCTTTAATACTTAAGTTTAAGATCATCTAAGTGTACTCAACTGTGCTATTTTGGGACACCGTGAATATGAACTAAAATAGCTTTTAACATACTATCTCTGTATTTAGTCAGCACTCGTAGTACACTTGAGTGTATGAAAGATGGTTCAAGTGTACTACAAGTGCTGGTGACTAAATACATTTTTTAAATATAGAGATAATATGTTAAAAGCTATTTTAGTTCATATTCATGGTGTCCCAAAATAGCACAATTGAGTACACTTAGATGACTATATTTGCACATTAATTTTGTACTGAAGTACATTATGGAAGTGTCCTTTTTTTTTACTTGGGAATAAATACTTGGCAATAAAGCTGTTTCTGACTTACTCAGTTGTGTTAGTGTTTGAGCTGCTGTGTGTTTCAGAGATCAGTAACCAGTGTCTGCCGCTGCCGTGTCACAAGGACGGTTATGAACGCTGTGTGGACGGTCAGGGCTCCTTCACATGTGTGTGTAAAGCTGGATGGAGGGGTCAGCGCTGTGAGCAGGGTGAGATGAGACGACATGATCACGTTCATCTTTACACCACTCGTGATGAGCACAGGCAACAGAGAGAGAATTACAGTACACTCTTTTATTTCCAGCATGCACTCATTCAAGGCTGGTTTATTTCATTCATGTAAAGTTACATCTTTGATGATTTCTTAGTGACGAGCTTAAATTACATATCGAGCACTTATGGACTATCTCATTTGTGCATTAATTCCACTTACGTTAATAAAGTTTATTAATTAAGGCAAAGCGAGTTAAATGACTTGTGAACACAGTTTTGAGCATAATTCTCAAAATGACCATAAGATGGCGGCATTTATCTGTGGAGCAGATATTACAAAACCAATGAAAAATGTTTAAATATCAGGAAAAATATCAGTAAAACCGATTATCGGTCATTATTTCTAATTACAAATGTGAAACTTTTTTTTTTTTTTTATCTTTCCTTTAAACTTTTTAAAAATCTTTAGTCTTTAATGAAGTCTTTAATGCTTTTTTTTTTTTTTTACAAAATTTTTTCCAAAAGCTTAGAATAATATATCTTTTTTTCATTTACAATAAAACTAAGTTGTATGTTCCAAATCCTATAGTATTGTACAATTATGATTTAATATATAACTTAAGTAAATATATTATTATTAAAAATATGATTATTATTTATATTTATTTTATTGACTCTGTTTGCTCACAGATATTAATGAGTGAGATGACCCAGAATTCCCTGCGGACTGCAGCCAAACAATTAAATTTCTCAATTTCTTAGTGACGAGCTTAAATTACATATCGAGCACTTATGGACTATCTCATTTGTGCATTAATTCCACTTATGTTAATAAGGTTTATTAATTAAGGCAAAGCAAGTTAAATGAGTTGTGAACACAGTTGTTGAGCATAATGGCAATCTTGCGTGCAATTCTCAAAACATTTATCTGTGGAGCAGATATTACAAAACCAATGAAAAATACTTAAATATCGGGAAAAAAACGATTATCGGTCAGTTAAGTGTGAAACTTTTTTTAATTCTTTAGTCTTTAATGCTTTTTTAAATTTACAATCAATTTTCCAATAACTTACAATAATATATCCTTTTTTCATTTACAATAAAACTGTTGCATGTTCCAAATCCTATAGTATTGTACAATTATGATTGAATATATAACAGTTCAATTTACAGCACCTTTGAAAATTGAATAAAAACATTAAAAACGTTTACAAAGATGCAAGTCTAATAATGAAAACACACCTGATATGCACTATTTATTCATCATTATTCATCAAGTAGAGGTACAATTTTTATTTTTCTGATGTTTTATTATTATTTTACTCCAAGCAAATGACTGGAGCTCACAATGCATCATAATTACAACTTCACAGGACTTAAACGCATTATAACAACACTGAGGTCAAGGTCATGAACTGATCAGATGTAGACCTTAAATGCAATGTAGTTCAGTTTGGATAAAAGCATCTGCCAAATGCATAAATGTAAATAATGCACTTACATGCATAGGTTACAGCGCCACCTACTGCTCAGAGGTCAGTACTAGTAGTGCACAGATTATTATTATTTATATTTATTTTATTGACTCTGTTTGCTCACAGATATTAATGAGTGTGAAGACCCAGAATTCCCTGCGGGCTGCAGCCAAACGTGTCACAACCTCCCCGGCAGCTTCATGTGCAGCTGTGAGAAGGGCTTCTACACCCACAACAACATCCACTGCATCGGTGAGGGTCACTGCACAGGTCAGAGGTCAGCACTTCACTTCTGATCCGCTGGCTTCATGTCTGCCAGACGAGCCTGAGCTCCAGCAGCTCTTCCAGGAATCCTGGGATTTTCCTGTAAAAGAGAAACACGATTCCCTCCAGCTGTGAGGTCCAGCGTTCAGATTAAAACACACACACACACACACACACACACACACACACTTAAAGGTTCATTATGTAACAGTGTTTTTAAGCTCATAAATCATCAGATGCTGTTTCCCTTTGGCAGAAACAGTGTTCCTGTGACTTTATCTGCAGGATCCACAATGCCGTGCCTGTGATTGTGTGGCTTGATGCATGCATTTGACTCTTTCCTCGTGTTAGAATAACAGAGCAGTGATGAAATCACACCAGTGGAATTCTGGGGATGATGAAAACACAAATCTGTGACTAGATTGCTGGGATGCTGGTGAATGATGATGCTTTTCAGTCACACAGAAGCGTTTAGATCAGAATGTTTTTAGGTCATTAAGGAACATCTTTCAGTGTGATCAGATGTTTGTGCTTGTGTGTGACATGTTTGACCTGATGCTCAGCACGGTTATTACTAAAACCATTTAAAACCACAAAAAAACATTTGTTACTGGCAATCAAATATTTAAAATAATTTAAAAATTTTAAAATATTTAAAATATAAATTAAAAAGTATACTATCTGTCTATCTTTATTTATTTATTTATACGTACTTGCTTATGTATTATTCATACTTTATTTCAGCATTTAGCTAGTTGACAAGGCAACATTTCTCCTTTTTTTTTTTGTTTAGTTTAAATTGAATTATTAAATAAACTAAAACAAATCAATAAAAAATAAATACTCTATAGGCGTAAAAAATAAACAAAAGTGACAAAAACACAAAACAAAATTACTAAAACAACTTTAAAATGAAATTGAAAACAAAAATAACATTAAATTTATTTTAAATATAAATTGAAAAATAATTAAGTACAAGTAAAGAATAAGTATACACTTACTTATTTATACTTTTTTTTTTTTTACTTATGCTTATTTTATTTCATCGTTCAGCTAGTTGGCAAGGCAGTATTTCTCATTTAAACTGAAGTACTAAAATAAAACTAAATAAACTAAAACTAATTAAATAAAAACAATAAATACTGTATACTAGACATTTAAAAAATAAAAATAAAAGTTATGAAAATGCCAAAAATACACAACAAATTTTCACAATAAAACTGACTAAAATGAAAGTGAAAACAAATTATAAAAGTAAAATCTAATAAATATATAAATATTAACAAAAACTTTAATAGAATATCAACGATGCTAAAATAACACTGCTGCTGCTGTTTTTATATTACAGTGTGTTTATGGATCTGATTGTGTGTGTGTGTGTGTGTGTTGTTGCAGATATCAATGAGTGTATCCTATACCCCAGTGTGTGTGTGGAACCTTCCAAATGTGTTAACGCTCCGGGAACGTTCGAGTGCCGCTGCCCGCTGGGATACCAGTACAACATGAGCTCACACGAGTGTGTCGGTGAGAGAACAACACACACACACACACACACTGATGATTCTTCATCAGGTTTGTAGAAATGTGTCTCTGCATCAGTGTCTCAGCAATGGATGCTCTGCAGTGAATGGGTGCCGTCAGAACGAGAGTCTGATAAAAACATCACAATAATCCACAGCACTCCAGTCCATCAGTTAACATCTGGAGAAGACAAAAGCTGAAACAAATCCAGCATTAAGACGTTTTAACTCAAATACCATAGAGTTCATAATCCATAATAACGCTTCCTGCAGTGAAGAAGTGCATCTGCTGTTGTTTCTCACATCACAATCCAGCCACATATTTGTTTAGAGCTGTTTTGGACTGTTTTGGCATCTGTGCAGATTTCTCTCCTGATTCAGACCAGAACACTTTTTCACTGGAGGAAGCGTTATTATGGATTATGGACTCGTATTTGAGTTAAAAACCTCTTTTGTTTCATCTTTTGTCTTCTCCAGATGTTAACTGATGGACTGGAGTGCTGTGGATTATTGTGATGTTTTTATCAGCTGTTTGGACTCTCATTCTGACGGCACCCATTCACTGCAGAGCATCCATTGCTGACACACTGATGCAATGCTTCTTGCTTTAATCTAACATGATAACCTGTGTTTCTCCATCAGATCTGGATGAGTGTGAGCAGGACGTGTGTGAGGGCGAGTGTGTGAACACCGTGGGGAGTTTCTCGTGTCACTGTGACGGGCGTAAGGGAGTGCGGCTGGCGGAGGACGGCCGTCACTGTGAGAAGATCCCCGAGTGTCTGGATCTGTACGACTATAAGCACGAGGAGATGCTGTATCTGGGAGAGCAGTTCTCCGGTTTACCCGTCATTTACCTGCGCTTCCGTCTGCAGGCCGACACCAAGTACGCCTCTCACGCTTATCTTCTGTTTGTGAGGAATGCTGGGATAGCAGCTGTAACCAAACACTGTTAGTGAAGACAGCTGATGTAATATTTAGTTTGACCTCCTGAAGTGTATGAACATCATTTTTTTAAGGCTTGTCTTATATATTCCAGAAAGTGTCTGCTAATTAACTTTTAACTTTTAGTTTGTTTAATAGATGAGGAACTGTTCCCTCGTGAGTGGTTCAGTGTTGTTATTGTTAACTAAAACTATTAAAAATACTTGTTGAATTAAATGAATAAAATAAATAAATTAAATTTGAAATAAAATAAAAATATTAGTTGGAAAACTTACTTGTAAAAACTCAAACTGAAAGTTGTCAATTAACTGAAATAAAAGTACTAGTTTAAACTAAATTAAACTAGAAAAAATATAAAATGAAAATGACAAAAGCACACAAAATTAAAATGAACTAAAATGAAAAATAATTTTCATTAATTTAAAATGTAATGAAGTAATATATGATGGAAAACTTAGTGTTTCCTTGAACTATCTGAAGTAAAAAAAAGTTCTAAAACTGAAATAAAAATAAATAAAAGCTTAATGTACAAAATGAATAAAAAAGCAAAAAGCACATAACAAAATTACAAAAAAAAAAAATGATAAAGAAAACTGAAAATATAAAAATAAAAGCTAATTCTAAATGTTAAATATAATAGTAGCATATAAAGAATTCTAAGATAGCTTTGGAATGTGTAATATGATTTTTTCCCCACAGGTTTGCAGCTGAATTTGATTTCCGCACATTTGATCCCGAGGGAGTGATTCTGTTTGCCGAGTCTGCGCAGGACTCCTGGTTCATGTTGGGTTTACGGTCCGGCCGCATCGAGGTCCAGTTTAAGAACGAACACTCCATCAAGATGACCAGCGGAGGAAAAGCCATCAATGACGGCCAGTGGCACGTGGTGTGTTTGAATCAGACATCGATTATAGATCATCATACAGCATATGTGTGTCTCAAAAGACCTGCTTCACTGTTCTACTAAATCTGGATTACAGTCCTTCACCTGATTCTGATGCAGTGTTGGGAAAAGTTACTTTTTTTTTTTGCATAAGAAGTTATTTTTAAAAGTAATGCATTGCAATATTATGTTGCTCCCTAAAAAAGTAACTAATTATGTTACTTTTTATGGAAAGTAATGCGTTACGTTACTTTTGCGTTACTTTTCAAATCTGGGCAGGGCTTGCTTGTTTGTTTTTAATATAAAGAGTTGATATTTTCTTCAGGAACTGAACTTAGTTTGTTCATTAGTGTCACAAGGCTGCATTTATTTTGATTAAAAATGCAGTAAAAATTTAGAAATATTATTATGATTTAAAATAGCAGTTTTCTATGTGAATATGTGTTAAACTGTAATTTATTTCTGTGATGCGCAGCTGTATTTTCAGCATCAGTACTCTTCAGGAATGGTTCTAATATGCTGATGTGCTGCTCGAGTCGGTGGTTTGTGAAGTGTTCTGTGTGTCTGTAGATCTCGGTGGAGGAGCTGATGGGAAGCGTCAGTGTGAAGATCAGTAAAGAAGCCGTCATGAGCATCAACAGTCCAGAGCGGCTCTTCAGTCCCGTCAACAACAAACTAGAGACCAAAGTTTTCATCGCCGGCCTGCCTAATCGCACCGAGAGCCTCATCAAACCGGTCAGTGGTCAAACACACTGTCAGTATGGTGTAAATTCAATGAAGATTTACAAAACTTCACAAATCAAAACTTTTTTTTGTTATTATATTACTTATATTTGTGTTATTTTTATTATTATACTTATTTTATTATTTTTTGCATTATTGCAACAGTGTTTTCATGACATTTTGTAATCTCAAATAAACAATTGCACTTTAATAATGAACTTATCAATTAAACTAAATTATTTTTTTTTTTGCATTGCATTGAATTTGATTTGTTTTAATGACATTAAAATAATGCAAATCTTAATTTTAATTTTGAAAAAGATTCACCATGGTGACTGTTATTTCAGTATGCTATTATTGTTTTTATTCATATATTGAATTAGTTTTTATTTTTTGTTTATTTTTATTAGTATTTTATTTAACGTTTAAATTTTGTAATTTTATCTCAAATTTGACACCAGGTTAAACTAAATGAAAATGAGAAATGTTGCTATGGCAACTAGCTAAAATCAAATATTTCATATACAGAGGTGGACAGTAGTGAAGTATTTTTAAAAAGTATTTATTTGGAAAACTTTTACTTCATTACATTCCAAAGCATAATGTCGTACTTTTTACTGCACTATGTTTCATAAATGAAAGTTGTTTTTTTTTACATTTAATACTTAAGAACGTTAAATCTTTGAATTACTTTTACTTGAGGTAAAAGTAAGAAAGTACTAGAGTTCTAATGTAATTAAGTATTAAATGACATTTAACATGAAACGTAGTGCAGTAAAAAGTACAGTATTATGCTTTGAGTAACAGTAATTACAGTATTATGTGTTTTCTAAAGAAAAACACTCTGATAAAGTACAGACACTTGAAAAGTACTTTTAAAGCAGAGTAAAAATACTTCACTACTGTCCGCCTCTGTTCATATACTATAATAATGCATATATAATTTCATATTTGTGACCCTGGAGCGCAAAAGCAGTCATAAGCAGCACAGGTATATTTGTATACATTGTATGGGTCAAAATTATCCATTTTTCTTTTATACCAAAAATCATTAGTATGTTAAGTAAAGATGTTCCATGAAGATATTTAGTGAATTTTCTACCGTAAATATACCAAAACTTCATTTTTGATTAGTAATATGCATTGCTAAGAACTTCATTTGAACAACTTTAAAGGTGATTTTCTCAATATTTAGATTTTTTTGCTCCCTCAGATTCCAGATTTACAAATATTGTCCGATCCTAACAAACCATACATCAATGGAAAGATTATTTATTCAGCTTTCAGATGATGTATAAACCTCAATTTCACATAATTGACCCTTATGACTGGTTTTGTGGTCCAGGGTCACATATATCATTTATTTGATTTGAGGAAGTTTATGCTTTGAATGGTTTGAGGTTTGCTCCAGCATGTGTGTTTAAACCCGTGACGGTGACGTGTGTTTGTCTGTCTGCTGTGGATCAGATCAACCCGAGGCTGGACGGATGCATCCGCGGCTGGAATCTGATGAATCAGGGAGCGTCTGGAGTGAAGGAGGTGATTCAGGAGAAGGAGAGCAAGCACTGTTATGTGTATGTGGAGAAAGGCTCGTACTTCAGCGGCGGAGGCCTGGCGCTCTTCAACATCGACTACAGTGAGTTCAGATCCATTACTGGAACATTCTCGCAGAAATACAATTAAAGCTGTTTAAAGAGCGTCTGAGACATTACCACTGAAGACTCTTGCACTTTATGTAACTTTATAGTCACGTGTATTTACAACACAGAACATTTCAAAGCAGCTGCACAGAAATAAACAAAAAAGGAAAATAACAGAGTTAAAGGGATAGTTCACCCAAAAATGAAAATTAACCCATGACTTTATTTCAGACGAATACAATCGGAGTTATATTAAAAAATATCCTGACTCTTCCAAGCTTTATAATGGCAGTGAATGTTGAGATTCAATAGTCCAATAGAATATATATATATATATATATATATATATAACTAAAATAAAATTAATGTATAGAAAAAACTAAACTGGAAAATTACAGTGTTGCTGCTGTAAAGTTTAAAAAAAAAAAAGTTGAGAAAAATTCAATTCAGCATAAATATTTTTATGCTCTTATATGTTTTTAGTATTATTTGTATACTGTTATGGTATCTATTAACATTTTGAATCAGCTTTTATGTTTGTTTATATTTTCAGTTTTTGTTTTATTTTTAGTTTAGTAATTATATTTATTATTAAATAATTTTATTAGTCATTTTAATTATTATTTAGTTTAGTAATTATATTATTTATTATTATTTAGTAATTATTAATGTTTATTATTATTATTATTATTATTATTATTATTATAAAAACAATGGAATTTTTACTATATTTTTTTGTATAATTTATATACTATTAGTGTTTATTAATGTTTTGAATATTTTTGTTTTCAATTTTAGTTTTAGTTTGGTAATTTTTTTAATTTTTTATCAGTTTTGTTATTTTTGCATTTCAATACAGATTTAATTAAATATTTAAATATAAATGTTTACATTTAAATAGATAGCTTTACAGTAATAAACAGGAAATAAACAGTTAATGCTGCAGTTATGCATCAGCAACTGCACAATTGTTGTAGAGTTGTGTAATTATGAAGCGTCTTCAGAGGCAGCTCTACAGAAGACAGTAGTGTGAATGAATAAATGAAGCTGTAGCTGTGTTGAAGATGGATGTGTGTGTGTGTGTGTGTGTGTTTCTCAGGCAGGACAGCTCTCTGGACGCTGGATGTTGTGATGAGCATCCGTCCGTCCAGCAGCACCGGTGTGTTGTTTGCTCTGGTCAGCAATGGCTCCGTCCCGCTGTCTGTTGCCGTGGTGACGCGAGGACCAGATGATGCGGTTAGTAGGGCTGGGTATCGTTTGAATTTTATCAATTCTGATTCTTATCAATTCCCAGTTTCGATTCCAAAAATTAAGTCAAACATTTAGATATCAAACATATTTATTATGTGTCTTATTTTGTAAAACATTTAATTGCTGCTGAACACCGTGAACAAAAATCAGCCGGCTGCATAAAAACTGGACTCGATTAAGAGCTGTTTGTGTGCAAAATAGAGCTGATTCTGGATACATTGAGACTTTTTTTTTTTTTTTTTAATGGAGGATGTAGTTCTCTCACAATTCTGAAGAAAAAATATTAGACAACTAAACAAAATCTGATGGAATTTCTGAATGGAATGATTCAATGACTCACTCAAGATTGACTCGTTTCATTACTGGATGAATCAGTGTGTTTGAACGAATCACTTGAATGAATGATTCAAAGACATTGGAATCAGAACGATTTTTTTCCAGCTGATGAACGATACAAACATTGACAGCCAATCAGAACCCATCCTGCTGTAACGAGCTGGAGAATTTAAAGCGGCAGACGAGCGTGCGCTTAGAATAAACAGACGATACGTGACCCTGGACCACAAAACCAGTCATAAGGGTCAATTTTGTGAAATTGAGATTTATACATCATCTGAGAGCTGAATAAATCATCTTTCCATTGATGTATGGTTTGTTAGGATCGGACAATATTTGAAAATCTGGAATCTGAGGGTGCAAAAAAATCTAAATATTGAGAAAATCACCTTTAAAGTTGTTCAAATGAAGTTCTTAGCAATGCATATTACTAATCAAAAATTAAGTTTTGATTATATTTACGGTAGGAAATTAACTAAATATCTTCATGGAACATGATCTTAATATCCTAATGATTTTTGGCATAAAAGAAAAATGTATAATTTTGATCCATACAATGTATTGTTGGCTATTGCTACAAATATAGCTGTGCTGCTTATGACTGCTTCTGTGCTGCAGGGACACATATGGTCTGCTGGTGTGGACGCTGATATCTTTATAGTTATCGTTCTTGGTGTTTCCAGGATCTGCAGGTGTTTGTGGACGGCGTGTGTGTGGCGACGCTGCAGTCTCTGATGCTGTGTTATCCGGAGCGGATGCTGGTGGAGATGAGAGCGTCGGCCGACGGGATCCAGATCTCGGCAAACGCCTCCAGCGTGTCTTACAGTGACTCCGAGACGCTCCGCGCGGCTCTAAGCAGACTCTCCAGCGCCATGCAGGCTCCCGGTGTCCACACATACATCGGAGGACTGCCAGGTCTCTCAGCTGCTTCACTTCAGTTTTAGTCCGATTTCTGCTCATACGTGTGAACTGCATATAGATGCTCACTAATATAGTGATAAATCCATGTTTTCCATGGGCTTATTGATGCCAGGGTTGGATTCCCAGAGAATGCAAGACCTGATGTGTGCCTTCGGTTTTATTATGTCTCATTATCTAAAACCATGAAAAACATTTTCATTACTTCATATAAAATAAAAATTTACCTGAAACAAAATACAATATATAAAAAAACTTAAACTTAATTTATTCCTGCTAGTCAGAATTTTATTTTCATTTACTTTAACTTGATGTCCTAAAATAACTAAAAACTATATAGCCACGTTTAATATAAAAATGACAAAAACACATCAAAGTTAAAATAAAAACTGAAACTATAAAAATAAAAACTTATTCAATATTCAGTCAAATATTAATGAAAACTATAATAGCATCTCAATGATAATAAACAAAATAACACTGGTACGTATGTCGCTTTGGATAAATGGAAATGGAAAAACTCAAATGAATTTAAAAAACTATATAGCTATATTCAAAAATAAATAAAAATGACAAAACAGCAAAATTAATAAAGCTTGAACTAAAAAGAAATATATTAATACATGAATCCTGTAGAACTGTAGTTAATCATATTATTAACTAATAAAAGTAAATAAAAACTATATAGACATACTTGAAAAAATGATAAAAGCGCATAACAAAATTAAAATTAAAATAGAAAAATAAAATCTAATTCAAAACATTAAAATCTATAAAAGTATCCGATGATACTAAAATAAATATCTTCAGGCTGTAGTTAATCATATGCATCAATTTAAAACTCAAATAAAAATTCATGAAATCTATAGACATTTTTAACAAAAACAACAAAAAAGGAAACTACAATGAAAATGGAAAATATATAAATAAACAGTAAAAACTAATTCAAAATATTAATAAAATCTATGCTAGTATGTCAATGATACTGCTTCAGAACTGCAGTTAATGATGTTAATTAGTACAGTGATGGTCAGTTTGACTCCTTCAGTTCCTGACATCTAATCGCTTCATCAGGACATTCAATCAATAAATCTATCAGCAGTGCGACTCGTGATGGTTTTAGAGCTCTAATATCAGATGTTCTGTCCATCACAAACATTGCTGTGAATCCAGTGGAGCTGCTTCTCGTTCATCATATTAAAGGGTTAGTTCACCCAAAAATGAAAATTAGCCCATGTTTTACTCACCCTCAAGGCATCCTAGGTGTATATGACTTTCTTCTTTCAGACAAATGCAATCGAAGTTCCATTAAAAATGATCCTTGCTCTTCCGAGCTTCATAATGGTAGTAGGCAGGTGTTTTTTTCAACAGTCCAAAAGACGTCAAATGAAGTGCATCCATCCATAATAAAACATGCCTCATACGGCTCCAGCCATGACTGACAAGGTCCAGTGGCGGGAATCTGACCAGGACACCGGGGTTACACCCCTACTCTTTACGATGAGTGTCATGGGATTTTTAATGACCACAGAGAGTCAGGACATCAGTTTAAGGTCTCATCTGAAAGACGGTGCTTTTTTACAGTATAGTGTCCCCGTCACTATACTGGGGCGTTAGGACCCACACAGACTGCAGGGTGAGCGCCCCCTGCTGGCCTCACTAACACCTCTTCCAGCAGCAACCTAGTTTTCCCAGGAGGTCTCCCATCCAGGTACTGACCAGGCTCAGGCCTGCTTAGCTTCCATGGGCAACCGGTCTTGGGCTGCAGGGTGATATGGCTGTGGATAATAATGACCTAGAAAACAACTTTAAAGACCTTTTATGTTAGAATAAGACGTTTAAATATATTTTAAAAACTACACTTTTTGCCCAGAAGACCTATCGTTTCATATCATCATGTGACCACGATAATATCGAGACAATTTTGCTATCGCCATACCACAATATTGATAGTATCTTTACATCCCTATCATATACACCTACACTATATTGCCAAAAGTATTGGCACCCCCTTCTAATGAACTTGTTTGACTACTTTAGTAATTTCCATGAGTACAAATCTTACTGTTTAAGCATATAATGATATTGTGTGCTTCTAATTTTATAGCAACAGTTTGGACAGGACTCTTTTCTATTCTAACATGACGATGCCTCTGTGTATAAGGCAAGGTTCAAAAACTCATCACCAAACACCAGTGACTTATACTTATGGATACAGTCATTTTAGACACTTCTAAAACTGTTGCAACAGAGATGGGAATACAATTTTTAAATACATGAATTATGCTTCCATCTTTGTTGCCACAGTTTTGCAAGTGCTTTTTCTGTTCTAAAGAAGGGGGTGCTAATACTTTTGTCCATATAGTGTATGTACAAGTCACTGGTGTTTGGTGATGAGTTTTTGGCTCTTAAAGTCACACCAGAGGTTTCTGCAGACCAGTCAAGTTCTTCCACACTGACTCAATCAATCATTTATTTTTGAACCTTGCCTTATACACAGAGGCATCGTCATGTTAGAATAGAAAAGGGTCCTTTCCAAACTGGTGCTATAAAATTAGAAGCACACAATATCATTATATGCTTAAACATTAAGATTTGTACTTATGGGAATTACTAAATTAGTCAAACCTGTTCATTAGAAGGGGGTGCCAATACTTTTGGCAATATAGTGTAGGTTGCCTTGAGGGTGAGTAAAACATGGGGTAATTTGAATTTTTGGGGCGAACTAACCCTTCAAATGTCTCGGAGATGATGTTTTGATGATTTATGTCTTTCTCTGTGTGCAGATCTGCCGCTGTCTGTCACTCCGGTCTCTGCCTTCTACCACGGCTGTCTGGAGATCAGTGTGAACGGACGGCAGCTGGACTTCGACGAGGCTGTCAGTAAAGACAACAGCATCAAGTCTCACTCCTGTCCTCCCGTCTCCGCCCCGGTCCCAGCCGCTCTAGACGGGAAGTGACATCACTGCCTGAGCCGCCCGGTCTGTCAGACACATGACTCCGGGTTCTTTGTGTTTTTAATTGATCCACTCATTAGTCAACTGATGACTAACCTGTGAAGGAGCTTGAGAAGCTTGTGAGCCTCTATTTAAAGACGCCTCTCGTGTTTTTATTGCTGTCGTGTGTCTTTAACCAGGTTTTTACTCTCACTACAGCGTGTCTGTTTGGATCTTGTATATAACACACTAATTTGTGATGTGAATGTTTAGTTGGATATTGAACACTAGTGACACATTAATTGTTGTAATAAAACATGAAAATGCAGTTTGTTGTTGTCATGGAAACACAAAAATCTCACCTTCTTAAGAAGCAAAATCCCATCTTGGACACAAATGAGTTTAACTGTTTAATTACCGCTTACCTTTGACTTATATGTAGTCCTGAGGAAAACCAGGAATTATGAAATCAGTTTTACTACTATAAGTTCCCATTAGTTCATGTTAGTTAATGCATAACGAACAATGAGCAATACATCTGTTACAGTATTTATTCATCTTTGTTAATATTAGTTAATAAAAATACAGCTCTTTATTGTTAGTTCATGTCAGCTCAGGTCAATTAAATATTAAAATTAAAATTTGTATCTGTTAATATGAATGTATTGGTAGTTCAAATAAACAATAAATAGGAATAATAAATGTTTTAGAAGTATTTTCCATAAATAAAGGCCTCATCCATTCATTCAAGTGTTTTTTAATTGTGAACATCAGGTCTGTAAAATCATAAAAATTTCAATAGTCTATATATTTTTCTATTTATGCTTATGTTATTTTGTATCTAGTTCTATATTTTCTTTGCTGCAAAATCTAGTTTTATTTCTATAATTTTTAGAAATCTAGTTCTATTTATGTATTTTTCTATATTTAGTTCTATTTATATTTTTTCTATATTTTATATCTAGCTCTACTTATATATTTTTCTATATTTCACTATTTTAGTTCTATTCCTGTATTTTTCTGTTTCTAGTTCTATTTCTATCGTTTTGTATACATCTACACCTATTTCTATATTTTGTTCTATATATATCTATTGCTCTCTCTCTCGCTACACACACACACACACACATATACACATATACATGTATATATATGTTTCTATCTATTTAGTATTTAGTTTGTATCCAGGTCTTTGTGAGTGTAATCTTTATACTTTAAAGAATGCTAGTCTGGTAATCTGAAATGACTGTAGAATCCTATAAATTCATGTCCCAGAAGGGTTGGAAGCTGCTGTTATTATTAGAAAATGCTCTACTTTTGACTCTTTTGGTGCAGTTGAAACGTTTCCATGTGACAGTGCTGAATCACTGGACCTGCGTTTCTGATGTGAGATATACAGTGTGTTTTACAGATGGACATGAGTGACCTGACCTCAATGTTGCATAAAGAAACAGACGGGAAACAGGAGGGAGGAAGAGAACGAAAAACAAGAGGAAAGCGAGCGAGTGAGCGAGTGAGTGAGAGAGGTAAACACTGAGAAAACAGCTGCAGGAGAAGAATGTAACCTCGCATTTGAGCCATAAGAACACAGACTGTCAAATCAACAAACAGCCTGATTAGAACGAAGATCTGTTTCTCTGAAACTCTCTCTCTATCACTGCCTGACCAACAGAAACTTCACAAATCAACATTCACAAAACACACGTTCTGACGATTTTAAACGCTTATATCTTAACATAACAACCTCATGAGACAGACATTAACCCTGTATAAAAACACAATTGAAAAAAAAAAAATGAAAGAGTTTATTGAACCTTCAGATAAAATAAAATAAAAATATTATTTGTTTTGTATTATATTTCATTGATCAGGCTTTTATGGCTCATATATAGTGAGAATATGAAGGAAAAACAGCTCAATGTTATTCAAAAATATGAATTTGCCGCAGATGCTGATATTTCTATGATGAAATTCTGAGGCTTGTAATGTAAATCAGTGCAGCAGATACTGACATAAAATGATCTAAATATCAGTCGTCATCTCCAATAATATGACTTAGTAAAAGAGATTGAAATGATCCAAACATACACTGCAAAAAATGATTTTCTTCCTTAGTATTTTTTCTTGTTTTCTTGTATAAATATCTACAAATTCTGGAATGAAGATGCATTTACTTGACAAGTAAAATGACTTAAGATATCATATCTTATCCTTAGTTTTTGCTTAAAACAAGTACAAATATCTGCCAATGGTGTAAGAAAAATAATCTTGTTTAGCCTTTGAATTTAAGCAAATTTGAATAATATTTTCAGAAGATAAGACATAATATCTTAAGTCGTATTACTTGTCAAGTAAATGCATCCTGATTTATACTAGCAAACAAGACATAAATACTAAGAAAGAAAATATTTCTTGCAGTGCATAATGCAATGGTGATTGAGAGATGAATAAATAAACGCTGATGCTCACATTTGAACATGATTTTCTACAGAATTCTGTTGAAATCCATGATGTCTGAAAACAGACACTTAAAGGAACAGTGCACCTGAAACTGAAAGCTCTGCCATCATTCCCTCACGTGATTTTCTGTCTTCTGTGGAACTCGGCTGATGTTTCACTGGAAATGTTTCGCTCTCAAATCTCTGTGTGTCGCAATCTGCACAATTCAGATAAACCAGTCCCACCCAGAACCCATCATCGCCAGGTAGAAATAACTCAAAAAGTGCCGTGATGTCATGCTGACACGTGCCAAATACTGAGCAAACAAAAAGCATGATGGGAAACCACTTGATTGCGACACAGTTTAGAGCTTGATGGCTTAGAATCTGATTGTGATTCAGTGTGTACATGAATACTGTGCACTTTTTCATTTACCCTGGCAACAAATTTAAGTTATAAAAATGTTGTTTTGAAATGTTTCTAAAATGTTGACGTCTAGTGTTCCTGCCATGATTATAACATTATTTAAGGGTTGCAAAAATGTTTTTTTTACGATGTTCTACTAAATTTTTCACTCAAAATATAATGTTTATTTTTAATATTCTAAGAACGTTTTGTCTTAAACTTATGAAAATGTATATCAAATATTACTAAAGTTATAAGAATGTTTTGTCCTGATATTATATAACATAAATATTTAACGTTTAAAAAAAAAAAGTTTAAAAAGTTGAGAACGTTCTCTGTTAACTGGGTAAAAAATGTTTCGGAAAACGTTCCAGGAATGTTTTTATGCTATTTTGAGAACATTATGAAAGACCAGATAACTTTGAACGTTCTGTTACTGGAAGAACATTTACAGTAGCCAAAGCTCTGAGGACATTCATTGTTATCTGAGCCGTCCAGTATATGAATTTTTGGTTATTTTGTCATGCAACTGTAGAGAGCATGAAATATTCCACACTTTGTTTGTTTGTTTTTTAGTTAAATAAGTGCATAATCTGTCTATTTAAAGTGCAGTTAATGTTGTAAGTGCATAAGTATGTAAATTGGGACGCACATATAATGTTAGGGCTAGGTAAGGTTAATCTTGTAAGATTTAACAGCTACAGTAGAAGCGTTGATCTTCACATGCCGAGTCTGAATATGCGCATGCGTAAATGAGATTTCAGTCTGTGTATTACTTTAGAAGACTTTTATGAAAATGCATTTTGTCCTTGTTTAAAGCTCAACAGCTCTACCCTAGTAAAAAAAAGCAATATATTTACAATACATTTATTTCATACTAAGTATAGTTAAAATCTATTAACATATTTACTGACAGATAACTCGAGACTTACTGATATAAAAATGATAATTAAACTTTATTTGGTGTACTACTTGTGCACAATGCACATTTCTTAATATTAAGAATAAAATGTGACCCTGGACCCCAAAACCAGTCTTAAGTCGCTGGGGTATATTTGTAGCAATAGCCAACAATACATTGTATGGGTCAAAATTATCCATTTTTCTTTTATGCCAAAAATCATTAGGATATTAAGATCATGTTCCATGAAGATATTTAGTACATTTCCTACCGTAAATATATAAAAACTTCATTTTTGATTAGTAATATGCATTGCTAAGAACTTCATTTGAACAACTTTAAAGGTGATTTTCTCAATATTTAGATTTTTTTGCACCCTCGGATTCCAGATTTTCAAATTGTTGCATCTCAGCCAAATATTGTCCGATCCTAACAAACCATACATCAATGGAAAGATGATTTATTCAGCTTTCAGAAGATGCATAAATCTCAATTTCGAAAAATTGACACTTATGACTGGTTTTGTAGGGTAGTCCCTGATGCAGAGCAGCCTGAACATTCTGCTGAGCTTCTCCTTTTGTGTTGCACTGAAACAGAAAGTCACACAGACTCTGAAGGACACGACGAGGGCAAGTAAATGATATCAGTCTTCGTTTTTTGGGCGATCTATCGCTTTAAAGGGATCTTTTCCCAGAATGTACTGCAGTGATCTGCTATTGCAGAGGAAAATTCTGCATAGGGAACTCCCTGCGCACAGCAACTTTCACCAATAAACCGACGAATCTGCCGCTCACGATTAGAGAGAGAGAGAGAGAGAGAGAGAGAGAGAGAGAGAGGAGGGTTGAAAGTGCTGCAGACACGCTCGTGTTCGGCTCTGAATGTGGCGGATCAGTGCAGGATTCTGGTCCAGAACGAGCGAAAGTTTGACGCAGAACCAACATGAGAGAGTTTGCGTGGATCTGCTGCTTCGTCCTGCTGTGTATCGGCTGCTCCTCACAGCGTAAGTACGCCAAACGAGCCCTTATTCCCGTGCAGTGACCACTAACTAGTGCGATCAGCAGAAGTTGAGAGTTTCTGCTGTTTTCAGTGTCCGTGTCTCCGAAGGAGGCGAGCGAGTTCCTCCGCAGACACCGGAGAGCGAACCAGGTGTTCGAGGAGACCAAGCAGGGTCATCTGGAGAGGGAGTGTGTGGAGGAGAGGTGCACTAAAGAGGAGGCGAGGGAAGTGTTTGAGAATGACCCTGAGACGGTAAGAGTAATACTGACTAACTAGTGTGCGCTACTGTCCTGGATGCTCTGGATTCCAGCTAATCTTTGATGTTTCATCCTCATCAACCTGAAATGTTTCTGTGCTGCTCCCTAGTTAGTGTGCACTCGATGATGCTCACTAACTAGCGCTGCCGCGATTAATCGGTTTAGTCGATGCATTCAACTCCAGTTTATTTTTATGTGATCTTTAATCCTTATTGTCTTCTTCTGTAATGATATTGTCAATCCCTAGTTAGTGTGCACTCGATGATGCTCACTAACTAACTAGCGCTGCCGCGATTAATCGGTTTAGTCGATGCATTGGACACCAGTTTATTTTTTATGTTATCTTTAATCCTTATTGTCTTCTTCTGTAATGATATTGTCAATCCCTAGTTAGTGTGCACTCGATGATGCTCACTAACTAACTAGCGCTGCCGCGATTAATCGGTTTAGTCGATGCATTGGACACCAGTTTATTTTTTATGTTATCTTTAATCCTTATTGTCTTCTTCTGTAATGATATTGTCAATCCCTAGTTAGTGTGCATTCAATGATGCTCACTAACTAGCGCTGCCGCGATTAATCGGTTTAGTCGATGCATTGGACACCAGTTTATTTTTTATGTTATCTTTAATCCTCATTGTCCTCATTGTCCTCTTCTGTAATGATAGTGTCAACCCCTAGTTAGTGTGCACTTGATGATGCTCCCTAACTAACTAATAACTAATTGGCTACTGTTCCCTGCTGCCACGATACATTCTTTTTAACAGATGCTCTGGATTCCAGATAATGTTTGATGTTTCATCCTCATAAACCTGTAATGATTCTGTGCCGCTCCCTAGTTGGTGCACACTCGATGATGTTCTAACTAATAACTAATTGGCTAGCGTTCCCTGCTGCTGCGATTAATCGGTTTAGTCCATGCTCTACATTCCAGCTGATGTTTGATGTGATCTTTCATCCTCTAAGTGAATTTAGTGCCACTCCCTAGTTAGTATGCACTTTGAAGATGCTCAATAACTATTTAATTCACTAGCGTGCGCTGCTGCCACGATTAATCGGTTTAGTCGACATGCTGAATTCCAATTGATGTTTGATGTGATCTCAGCATCGACCTCTTTAGTAATGATGGTGCCACTCCCTAGTTAGTGTGCATTTGGTGACACTCACTAACCATCAAGCATGCTTCTGCAGCAATAGATCATTTTAGTCAATGCACTGCATTCCAGCTTTTGTTTGATGTTCGATGAATCCTCATTGAATTCTGATGATTCTGTGCTGCTCCTTAGTGTGCACTACATAGTCTCTAGTTTTCTAAGTTTTCTCATTTGACAGGGAGGCTGTCCTGTTTATAGAGCTTGTATTATTAGTGAAATAAAGCGGTTGTAAACTCAATAGAACTAAATAATCGACAGATTGATTGTCTTACAAACTGCCAGTTTTTCTAGTTGTTCTGAGTCCCTGCACCAAACTACATACTGAACATTATAGTTGTAAGTTTAATGTACTATGAAAATGTAACGAAAACATGATATGAATGTGAAATATTAGTTCTTTCCATCAGAGCATCCTGCATTGATGCTATTATTACTGTCACATATTCCCATGAGTCAGTGCGCTGCACCTGAGTCAGGTCAATAACACTGCAGGAATATGATTCCTCAAACACAGACTGTTCTCCTCTGGGAGCTCATATGCTAATGAGCCGCTCTGTGTGCCTTCTGATTGGTCCCCGAGGGGCGTGTCACTGCTGTGACTGACAGCTGAGCCTGGAATGTGTTTTTGATACAGAATGAATTCCAGTGTGGCGGCGCATGTCTGACGCGTCGTTCCCTGCATGCATCTCATGAATGTGCTGATTAGATTTAATCCTGTTTGCTCCGTAAATAAGGATTGGGAATGTTTGGGAAGCATGAAAGATTATGACGCCCTGATACTTTCTATTATTAGCTTGACCATGAGAATTTCTGGATTCAACTTAAGTTGCAGAGTGCAGATGCATGCCTGCACTGCAAAAAAAAAAAAAAAAAGATTAGTATTTTACAAGTATTTTTTCTTGTTTTCTTGTGTAAATATCTACAAATTCTTGAATTGGGATGCATTTACTTGACAAGTTAAACGACCTATTTATACTAGAAAACAAGACATAAAATATTTTTGCAGTGTCTCCCTAGTGAAAAATAAATATAACATTTACATATTTATGTACCTAGTAAAAATACCACTTTTAGTATACTAATCTGGTATACTTGAAGTCTGCTAAATTAGAACAACTAATTTTGTACCTAATGCACTTTGATTGTGCAGAAGAAGGGCTGAGGTCCAACTAAAGATATACTGAAATATATTAGATTGTGCTAAAGTGGAACTATTGTAAGTATTCTTCAGGTACACTTTAAATATCTTGATGTTATTAAAAAATCATGCAATCCTCATCAATAGTGACATTAAAACACATTTTAGGCTTAATATTAAGAAATATGCATTGTGCACAAGTAGTACGCCAAATAAAGTTGAATTAAAATGTTTATATCAGTAAGTCTCGAGCGATACGTCAGTAAATATGTTAATAGATTTGAACTATACTTAGTATGAAATAAATGTATTTTTTACTATGAGGCGAGGTGAGTCAAGGAGACGTGAAGCAGGTTTGCGTGTCAGAGATGTTGGATTTCCACTCGCTGCATGCATTATTCACCAGCAGCGCATGCGACCGGCTTCTCTGACGCTGCAGATTTCTCACTGCAGTGTGTGTGAGTGAGTCAGCATGCCGCTTACCAGCTGACTTACCCATGAAACTAGTTTAAGAGTTGCATGAGTTTAATGCACAGAGGACGTGACATCGATTAGCTCAGGGGTCACTGGGGTCACGCATGAATCATTTGCTCTTATTAATGCTGTTGTATTAATACTGCCGGGATATTGGTGTACATAATGAGACTGAAGTCTTCTGTAGTTTTACTCCACCCCATACCTCTGCTGTGTGTGTGTGTGTGTCCTTTCATACCATCTCAGAGACAAGACACATTATCCACCCTCATGCAAGACAAAATATGGGCTTGACATGTCAGGACAGGACTGTCTGTGCAGTTCTCATGTGTCTTCATAACTAACCAAAACCTGTTATACTGTTTATAATCAGTAATTTTCTCATCATGGCTTTTTGTTTTTTTGTAGGAATATTTCTATCCGAAGTATCAGGGTGAGTCTGCTGCAGGGTGTCTCAACTCTTTTTTTTATTTTATTTTTTTTTATGTGTTGTGATTGTGTTGTAATGAAGGTTGGAATGATTTCATATATATATTGAGATGATGGTTTGCTGAATCATCTGCTGATGCTGATGGAGGTGTTTGGTTCTCTTTCATGCTCCAGCATGTATGGAGAAGTTTGGAGACTCTGAGAAGAAGAAACAGGATCTGATCACCTGCGTCCACAGTGAGTGACCCACATCTGTCTGTCAAAAGTGTTTGAACGGTAAGATTTTTAATACTTTTTAAAGAAGTCTCTTCTGTTCACCAAGCCTGCATTTATTTGATCCAAAATACAGCACAAACAGTAAAAGCAAAAAATTGTACTATTTAAAGTAGCTGCTTTCTATGTGAATATGTGTTAAACTGTAATTTATTTCTGTGATGCGCAGCTGTATTTTCAGCATCATTACTGCAGTCCTCAGTGTCACATGATCTTCAGAAATCATTCTAATATGCTGATTTGCTGCTCAACAAACATTTATTATTATTATTATGTTGAAAACAGCTGAGTAGAATTTTTCAAGTTTCTTTTGATAAATAGAAAATTCAAAAGAACAGCATTTATCTGAAATAGAAGTCTTTTGTAACACTATAAATGTCTTTATCACTTTTGATCAATTTAAAGAATCCTCGCTAAATAAAATTTTAAAAATAAAATAAATAATTTAAAATTACTCAAAAGCTTTTGAATGGTATAGTGTATAATGTTACAAAAGCTTTTTATTTCAGATAAATGCTGATCTTTCTATTCATTAAAGAATCCTGAAAAAAATTTACTCGACTGTTTTACTGTAAATATTGATGATAAAAATAATAAAAAATTGAGTAGCAAATCAGCATATTAGAATGATTTCTGAAGGATTATGTGACGAGTAATTATGCTGAAAATCCTGCTTTAATCACAGAAATTACATTTTAAAATATATTCAAATAGAAAGCAGTTATTTTAAATAGTGAAATATTTCACAATTTTACTGTTTTTGCTGTATTTTGGATCAAATAAATGAAGGCTTGGTGAACAGAAGAGAATTCTTTAAAAAACATTAAAAATCTTACTGTTCAAAAATGTTTGACTATCTATTTGCCTTTCAATTGTTAAATCCATCTTTCTCTCCATCTATCTGTCATTCTGTGTGTGTGCATGTGTGTGTGTGTGTGTGTGTGCGGGCGGGCGGGCGGTCTGCAGTGCTGCAGTGCGTTTGAAGCAGTGATGTGATATTTATATCTTCATAAAGAGCTCACGGTGAGTTTGTTCTCGAGTCTGAACGTCTCGCTCCTCTCGTTCTCATCCCGTCCCTCAGTAAATCAGGTTTGAGGTGTGTGTGAGCATCTGAATGAGTGAAGCCGGTCTGGTGGGTGTGTGTGTGACGATCTTCATGACGTCTGCTGGAGGCTCGTCCTGCTCTACTCATTTCTGCTGATCCGGAGGCAGCCTCGTGCTGCGCTGTGATTGGTCAGTTTGTGTCCGGCAGAATGCCTGAGTCAGAGCGAGAGATGCTGCATCTCTGAGCTCTTCTCGTCTCATGCACCATCAGCAAACGCATCGGATACAACCAGAGAGTCATCCAAACACAGAGTTCAAAGACTCGCAGAAATGTACTGTTCTAGTGCATGTTCTATAGTGTGAAAGATTCATCAGTGGCGTTATTATAAAGAACGACGAATGTCCTCAGAATCTTTCAGCACAATTGAATAACTTGCTCCACCTCTGAAATGACTTTTATTTTCAGCTGACGTCATCTAGACCATGTGGGATGTTAGATAAACTCAACAGTAACACTTTACAATAAGATCTCATTACACTGCAAAAAATATTTTCTTCCTTAGTATTTTTGTCTTGTTTTCTAGTATAAATATCTACAAATTCTTGAATCAGGATGCAGAACAGCTTAAGATATTTTGTCTTGTCTTCTGAAAATATTATTCAAATTTTGTTAGTTTTTGCTTAAAACAAGTAAAAATATCTGCCAATGGGAAAATAAGAAAAATAATCTTAGGCTAAACAAGATTATTTTTCTTACCCCATTGGCAGATATTTTTGCTTGTTTTAAGCAAAAACGAACAAAATTTGGATAGTTTTTTCAGAAAACAAGACAAAATATCTTGTCATTTTACTTGTCAAATAAATGCATCTTAATTCCAGAATTTGTAGATATTTATACAAGAAAACAAGACAAAAATACTAAGGAAGAAAATAATTTTTTGCAGTGTACTACTAGTGCTGTCAAACGATTAATCGCATCCAAAATAAAAGTTTTTGTTTACATAATATATGTGTACTGTGTATATTTATTATGTATACATAAATACACACGCATGCATGTGTATATATTTAAGAAAAAAATACGTTGGTTATATATTAAATATATTTATACATAATATAAATTATATGAATATAAATGTATGCATGTTAATATTTTTAAAATACTGTATGTGTGTGTATTTATATATACATAATAAATATACACAGTACTAGAGATGCACGATATATCGGCCACCATATCGGTATCGGCCGATAAATGTTAATTTTTCTGTTATCGTTATCAAACCGATAAGAAAATTTGGCCGAAATATATTAAGGCCGATAAATAATGCATTATTTCCTGCAGAGGCACTTCGGATGCACACTGTTCGCCATGATGGTTTTTAATTGCTTGAAATATTATTGGAATCACTTCAAAAAGGAAAATACAGTGAAGTGCAACATGTACAGCAAGTCTGTCATATTATAATGAGAACATTACTGTTAAATAATTAATGGAATCTTTGTGCGCCCGTGTTTTAGTGCGTTGTTATGGGAAAAGCGCATCCACAACGGATCTACACATTCATGATTAGCACAGTTAAGTTTGCTTGTGCATTTGCAGCCTTTTGTGCAATTGTAGGTTGTAATATTGTGTTTATTTTATGTATATATATCTGATTTATCTTATAAGCCTGTAGAATTTATTTGGTTAAGTTAATAGAGCATTAATAGATATCGCTTCTGTGATCATCTTTAGCTCAGCGCATGCAGCTCAAACAGCAGCGCACAACATTAATAACTAGGCCTATATCATTGGGACTATCATATATTACAATGAGAACATATTATTATAAAACGTTGTGAATTCTTTGGTCTAATTTGTCGTGTTTCAGCGCGTTGTTGCGGGGAGAGTGCATCCACAACAGAAGTTACACATACTGGTTAGCACGTAACTTAGTTCGAGTTTACTTGTGCATTTGCGTCTTTTTTATATATAAGTTGTAATATTATGTTTATGTTGTATAAATAGCTGATTAATCTCATATATGATTCGTTTCCTTGAGTTAAATAAGCTGCCAGCAAAGCGCATCAGTTTACCAGTGTGCAGCTCTTCAGTTTCAGCACACGCAGCTCGAACAGCAATGCACAACATTAATAACAATGATTGGGACTATCATATAATATCATTATGAGAACACTATTATAATAAAACATTGTGAATTCTTTGGTTTAATTTGTCGCGTTTCAGCGCATTATTGCGGGAAGAGACAAGAGCATCACATCTCGCGCATTTGCATCTTTTTGTGCATATATAAGTTATAATATATATAAGTTATAATATTATGTTTATGTTGTAAAAATAAGCGCTTCAGTTTACCGGTGTTCATTCAGCTCTTCAGCAGCGCACGCAGCTAAAACTGCATGCTGCTATTTGAAACAGTGGTATTAATTTAAGATACTTTTTCAAAATCATTGATATATTAATAATAATAACCACCACTTTTATTTTTTATCTTATTATATTCATCAACAATATGGTTTAATTAAAATGATTTAATTGTCGGTGCGGAGGCTATTCCGTTTAATTTATCCATGGCACATGATTTATTTATTTATTTATTTATTTTTACATGTAACGTTAAGTAATGTTGTCCAGTGACTTGTTTGCATTATTTTAGCAGTGTTTTATTTATTTGTAAGGCTGCTTTATGTTTGATTTATGTTGAAGTGTTTAATGGCATTTAATGGTGAGACTTTTTTTTGTAATCAGAATTTTGGATTTTGATTTATCGGCCAACATATCGGTTATCGGTTTTCATTTATATAGAATTATCGGTTATCGGTATCGGCCAAAATTTTCATATCTGTACCTACACAGTACACATATATTATGTAAACAAAAACGCGATTAATCATTCGACAGCACTACTCATTACTTAACGTTAGTTAATGCATTAACTAGCATTCACAAAAGATGAGCAAGGCAAAGCAATTTATACCATAAAGCAAAATTAAAAACAACAGTTAGTTGACCAATATGCTGTACAATTATAAAACGTATGAAAAAAGCAAATGTACACACTACTATTACGCAACACGTATGTTGAGCTTCTCACAACCTTAATATGTGTTGTGCAGTATATTTGTCACAGTATTGTTTGGTCTTTGTTCATATGTGACCCTGGACCACAAAACCAGTCTTAAGTGTCAATTTTTCGAAATTGAGATTTATACATCATCTGAATAAATAAGCTTTCCATTGATGTATGGTTTGTTAGGATCGGACAATATTTGGCTGAGATACAACTATTTGAAAATCTGGAATCTGAGGGGCAAAAAATCTAAATATTGAGAAAAAGTTGTCCAAATGAAATTCCTAGCAATGTATATATCTAATCAAAAATGAAGTTTACGGTAAGAAATTTACAAAATATCTTCATGGAACATGATCTTTACTTAATATCCTAATGATATTTGACACAAAAATTTTTTTTATAATTTTGACCCATACAATGTATCTTTGGCTATTGCTACAAATATACCCCAGTGACTTAAGACTGGTTTTGTGGTCCAGGGTCACATATTAGTACATGAAAATACAACTGTTAGTTCATGTTCGGTCCATTAAATAATATTAACAGATACAACTTTTGATTTTAATAATGTATTAGTAAACGTTGAAATTAACATTAAGATTAATAAATTATTTAGACATGTTTCACATGGTTAGTTCAGGTTTGTAAGTTGCTTTGGATAAAAAACATCTGCTAAATGAATAAATGTAATGCCATGAAGGTTACAGCTACAGGAAAAAAGCTTGTAGTCAAAGGATGTTATAGGATTTCATATCCGATGTGTTTCAAACAGCACATTACAGAAGCTGAATGTGTTTCGTGACTCATCTCTCTCTCTCTCTCTCTCTCTCTCTATCCTGCAGACATTCCAGACCAATGTTCCCCGAACCCCTGCAATCATCACGGGACGGTGCGCTGTGAGGACAAAAAGGGCGAATTCCAATGTCATTGTTTCACAGGATGGAGCGGTGTCAGATGTGAGAAAGGTACAAACACACATCAGCTGATCAGACACGCATTCAGGTTCAAGTTGCTGATGAATATTATTCTCTGGATCATTTATTCAAAAACAATGAAAATGCAGTTCATACAGACAGTATCTTAACCATAGACTGTAAAAAAAATGTGCATGTCTACAATTCCTTCCACTATAGAAAAGTGAAGCTAAAACATCCCAGTAGAACCACTGTCATCTTGTGGCAGTGATGTCATTTGGATCCTGACTCTGACTGATGCAGTAGTGATTCATTTACAGGCAGAGTCTGCGCAGTAGTGATTCACTTAGAGGCAGAGTCTGCGCAGTAGTGATTCGCTTAGAGCCTGAGTCTACGCTGTAGTGATTCGCTTGGAGGCATAGTCTGCGCAGTAGTGATTCACTTAGAGCCAGAGTCTGCGCAGTAGTGATTCATTTACAGGCAGAGTCTGCGCAGTAGTGATTCACTTAGAGCCAGAGTCTGCGCAGTAGTGATTCATTTACAGGCAGAGTCTTCGCAGTAGTGATTCATTTACAGGCAGAGTCTGCGCAGTAGTGATTCATTTAGAGCCTGAGTCTACGCTGTAGTGATTCGTTTGGAGGCATAGTCTGCGCTGTAGTGATTCACTTAGAGCCAGAGTCTGCGCAGTAGTGATTCACTTAGAGCCAGAGTCTGTGCAGTAGTGATTCATTTACAGGCAGAGTCTTCGCAGTAGTGATTCATTTACATGCAGAGTCTTCGCAGTAGTGATTCATTTAGAGCCTGAGTCTACGCTGTAGTGATTCGTTTGGAGGCATAGTCTGCGCAGTAGTGATTCATTTAGAGCCTGAGTCTACGCTGTAGTGATTCGTTTGGAGGCATAGTCTGCGCTGTAGTGATTCACTTAGAGCCAGAGTCTGCGCAGTAGTGATTCATTTACAGGCAGAGTCTGCGCAGTAGTGATTCACTTAGAGCCAGAGTCTGCGCAGTATTGATTCATTTACAGGCAGAGTCTTCGCAGTAGTGATTCATTTACAGGCAGAGTCTGCGCAGTAGTGATTCGTTTAGAGCCTGAGTCTACGCTGTAGTGATTCGTTTGGAGGCATAGTCTGCGCAGTAGTGATTCACTTAGAGCCAGAGTCTGCGCAGTAGTGATTCACTTAGAGCCAGAGTCTGTGCAGTAGTGATTCATTTACAGGCAGAGTCTTCGCAGTAGTGATTCATTTACATGCAGAGTCTGCGCAGTAGTGATTCGTTTAGAGCCTGAGTCTACGCTGTAGTGATTCGTTTGGAGGCATAGTCTGCGCAGTAGTGATTCACTTAGAGCCAGAGTCTGCGCAGTAGTGATTCATTTACAGGCAGAGTCTGCGCAGTAGTGATTCACTTAGAGCCAGAGTCTGCGCAGTATTGATTCATTTACAGGCAGAGTCTGCGCAGTAGTGATTCACTTAGAGCCAGAGTCTGCGCAGTATTGATTCATTTACAGGCAGAGTCTTCGCAGTAGTGATTCATTTACAGGCAGAGTCTGCGCAGTAGTGATTCGTTTAGAGCCTGAGTCTACGCTGTAGTGATTCGTTTGGAGGCATAGTCTGCGCAGTAGTGATTCATTTACAGGCAGAGTCTGCGCAGTAGTGATTCACTTAGAGCCAGAGTCTGCGCAGTATTGATTCATTTACAGGCAGAGTCTGCGCAGTAGTGATTCATTTACAGGCAGAGTCTGTGCAGTAGCGATTCACTTAGAGCCCGAGTCTACGCTGTAGCGATTCGTTTGGAGGCATAGTCTGCGCTGTAGTGATTCGTTTGGAGCGTGAGTCTGCGCAGTAGTGATTCGTTTTTATAGCATCAAATAACTAATTAAAGGGGTCATATGATGCGATTTCAAGTTTTCCTTTGTCTTTGGAGTTTTACAAGCTGTTTGTGCATATATAAGATCCATAAAGTTGCAAAGACTAAAGTCTCAAACCTAAAGAGATATTCTTTATAAACGTTAAGACTTATCCACGCCTTCCTAAAACCCTTTTCCATAACACCACCCAAATGTTTACGCAAAGAAAGAAGGCGTAATTTTATTGTCGCTGTAGTATTGTTCTCGTGGAGACGCTGTGTGTATTCAAATATGGTAAGGGGCGTAACATTTCTGTCACACGCTTGAGGTATTCTGCCAATCACAACGCACTGGATATCTGGCCAATCAGAGCACACCGCACTTTTCAGAATGATGAGCTTTGTAAAAATCGATGCGATTCAGAAAGGCGGGGCAGAGAGGAGCAACAATAATGTATGGCATGTGGAAAATAATGTGTTTTTTTAACCTTAAACCGCATAAACACATTGCATTACACCAAATATACAAAATAATGTTCTTTTTAGCATCATCATATGACCCCTTTAAAAGCAAACATATTTAAAAAAAAAAAACAATGTATTTGAAGTGTAATTAGACATTTTAATCTGAATCTCATCTCATTCATTTACATGTAGAGGGCGGGGTTTATGAGCTATACTGCAGCCAGCCACCAGATGGCGATTGAAATATTTTGGCTTCTCTTTTCAGGACATGTATGGCACACCTGATTTGAACACATCCATTATGGTTATATATTTCATATTCTTAAAGATAGCATTTCTGAGAGCCTTCCACATGCATCTAGATTTTTAAAGATGTCTGGTTTCATCATCGGGAACATCTCGATCTTCTATTGATGGTGATGTTTAGCTCTGAATGTCATTGAGGATGTGAATGATGCAGCACTTCCTGTGCTGTTCTTCTGCTGACCTGTGCTCATATCAGATGATGCACAATGTTCTTATAGTAGCACAGGTTGTGCTAGTAGATCTCGAAACCTGCAGGATCATCCATCACGTTCCCTGAGTCAGCAGGAGCTGAGCAGTTTCTTGTACGCTGAAACACTCAGAATACCAGTATGAGTATTGTTTGCCAAGTTAAGACTCATTAGAACACCTTAGCAACCATCTAGCAATGCCATAGCAACTGCAAACAACTACTCAGAACATCTTAGCACCACATATTAATGCCTTAGAAACCACCCACAACACCCTAGCAACTGCTTAGCAACCAGTTAGAACACTTTAACAACCACATAGCAATGCCTTGGCAGTCACTCGGAACACCCTAGCAACTGCATAGCAACTATGTTAGCAACCATTTAGATCACATGACAACACCTATTGTTAGGATAATCACCCAGAACACCCTAGCGACTACATAGCAACAAATTAGGTCACCATAGCAACCACATAGCAACACCCTGGCAATCACCCAGAACACCCTAGCAACTGCATAGCAACTTTGTTAGCAACCATTCAGAACACATGACAACACCCATTGTTAGGATAATCACCCAGAACACCTTAGCAACTACATAGCAACAAATTAGATAACTGTAGCAACCACATAGCAACACCCTGGCAATCATTCAGAACACCCTAGCAACTGCAAACTGGTAACAATGCCTGTTGCTATATGGTTGTCAGGATAATCACCAAAACACCCTAGCAACTGCTTGGTAACAAGTTAGAACTCCTTACCAAATCACATAGCAGCAAATTAGAACACCATAGCAACACCTTGGCAATCACCCAGAACACCCTAGCAACTTCTTAGCAACCAGTTAGAACACACTAGCAACCACATGGCAACAAATTAGCACACTTTAGCAACCCATATAGCAACACCTTGGCAATCACTCAGAACACCCTAGTAACCGTATAACAGTTAACCAAATGATACACCTTAGAAACCATGTAGCAACACCTGTTGCTATATGGTTGTTAGGATAATCACCCAGAACACCCTAGCAACTGCATAGCAACAAGTTAGAGCACCTTAGCAACCACATAGTAACACCTTGGCAATCACTCAGAACACCCTAGCAACTGCATAGCAACATGTTAAACCATTCAGAACACATGACAACACCCATTATTAGGATAATTACCCAGAACACACTACCAACGGCTTAGCAACAAGTTAGAACACCTTAGAAACCACATAGCAACACCCTGGCAATCACTCAGAACACCCTAGCAACTGCATAGCGGTATGTTAACCACATAATGCACCTTACCAACCATGTAACAATGCCTGTTGCTATATGGTTGTTAGAATAATCACCCAGAACACACTAGCAACCACATAGCAACATATTTGGCAATCACTGCCTTGGCAATCAGTCGAAACACCCTAGCAACTGCATAGCAGTGTGTTAACCAAATAATACACCTTAGCAACCATGTAACAATGCCTGTTGCTATATGGTTGTTAGAATAATCACCCAAAACACCCTAGCAACTGCTTAGTAACAAGTTAGAACTCCTTACTAACCGACATAGCAGCAGATTTGGCCATCACTGCCTTGGCAATCAGTCGGAACACCCTAGCAACATGTTAACAACCATTCAGAACACCTTAGCAACTGTGTAGCAAGTGGATGTGTGAGTGTAGCCTTATTGAGCCGTGACTCATCAAACCCGCAGTGTCAGTCGCAGCACAGAGCCACATTCACGTCTCTGATGATTCACGTTCAGAGGAAAGTGTGAGTGACTTTCTGCCCGCCATCCAACACTGTCTCCGCCCACCGGCGCCACTCCAGCCAATCCCTGAGTCCCGAGCTGCTCCTGATTGGCTAATGGCGTGTGTTTGTGATTTTGCAGATGTGGATGAGTGCAGCAGAGCGAACGGTGGATGTGAGCACTACTGTAACAACACCATGGGCAGTTACCGCTGCTCCTGTCGTCATGGATACACGCTCTCGGGTCACCACACGTGTCTGGGTGAGTGTGAGCGCTGGAAAATCTGACAAACACTAAACCAAACAGTACTGCTGTGCACACTTCTGACATTTGCATCTCAGCTCTGATTTAAAGTCTTCAAAAGGTATTTATTTTAGTTTGTGGTTAAAACGTTTAATTTGGATTTTACTCAAATTTAGCTTAGTGTTGCACTCCAAATATGATCACTCTAAAATGTAGAGCTATATATTTTCATGTATAAAACCTAATTTATACGGTATCTCTAACATTACAAGATTATTACATTTTTCACTACTTATTATAGTGCTGTACTGTACTGTTCTATATTTACATATTTTAATATTTATTAGTTTTATACACTTTTATTATTTTAATATTTAATAAAAACAATAATTATAATTTTAGTACAGAGGATACTGTTTACTTTGAACGCAATGTATGTCTTTTTGGATAAACCCATTTTATTTTATATATTTATTCTTTTAAATTGAATATATTTATATTTTAATCACTTTTTTTCTTAGTTTAATTTTATTTTTATAATTAATTTGTTAAATTTTTCACACCCTTTTTTTTCCTTCAAACTTTTTGTGAACCTCTGCAGTAGATCTTGGTACAGCAAGGGTTTGTTTCCCAGAGAATAAATGAAATGTGTACTTTCAATGCAGTGTATGTCTTTTTGAATAATATATATATATATATATTCAACAGTGTAATTAGATAACTGTACAAATTCAATTACATAAGAAGTAACTGTAATTAAATTAGAGCGTATGAGAGTATGAGAGTCCTTCATCAGGCAGATGTTTCTCCACAGATGTGAACGAGTGTGTGGAGACTCCAGATGTGTGCGGATCCGCGCGCTGCTCAAACCTGATCGGGAGCTACCACTGCTTGTGTGAGGATGGGTTCCTCTACGACAACATCACCAAGAGCTGTGTAGGTGAGTTTACAGGATCCCAGCGTACAGCGAGATCATGCTCCTATAGAGAGAGCAGATGCCACAATAAATCTATAACTGATCAGTCTGTGCATTCTCAAAAACTAGTGAAAACATCACATGATCAAGTGCTCATATGGACTGCTCAAGCAATAAGCCCCAAGAAGCCGTTGTTTACAGTGAATTTATAACAGCTAAGAGGCGTTGTTAGGCACAACGCGAAGCTCACTGTAAACCACGGCTTCACGGGGCTTATTGCTTTTATTAAATGGTTAACCAGCAAGGTTTCACAAAATAAAACAAAGCAATTAAAATGTAATGGTATTAATAAAAACATTATTCTTCCGCCAAACAATGTAGTTCCTCAGAAACGGTTGCCGAGCAACACACAGATGTAAACAAAGGTGTATGTTTGTAGAGTAATTTACAACAGCTTCTAATGCGGCTCAGCCAATCAGAATCAAGGACCGGAACTATCCGTTTTATAACAGTAAATATGCCTCAATCAGTGTTACTTTAGTGTTATAAAAACTATACTATTATGGTTTTTATTCATCTTTTTTATTTTAATTTTAGTTTAAGGTTAAGTAATTTTGTTGAGTGTTCTTTGTCATTTTAATTTTTAATTTTTCTTTTTATAAATATTTAAATACATTTTAAATATTTCTTAAATAACTAATGAAAATGAGAAATGTTGCCTTGGCAAATAGCTGAAATAATTTTTATTTATTTATTTTTTTCAGTTAATGTTTATTTTATTTCAATTAACAAAATACTTTATGGTTTTGATTTTAGTTTTCATTTCATTTATATTTTAGTTTAGGTTTAGTAATTTTAGTTTTTTCATTTTTATTTTTGTTTTATTTTATTTTATATATATATATATATATATATATATATATATATATATATATATATATATATATATATATATATAATTAGTTTTGATACAGTTTTGGTTTTAGTTATTTTAAGTCATCAAGCTAAACTAAATGAAAATCAGAAAAGTTGCTTTGGCAAATAGCTGTTTTTTTTCTTATTTCAGTTAACTTTTTTTTTCATAACAATTTTTTTTTTTTAATAGTTTGAATTTTAGTTTTCATTTCCATTTAAATTTTACTTGAAGATTTAGTAATTTTGTCGTGTTTTTTTTTTTTTTTTCTTTATTAAAAAATTGTCCATATAGTTTTCATTCATTTTTATTTCAGTTTTAGTTATTGTAGGACATCATGCAAAACTAAATAAAAATGAGAAAAGTTGCTTTGGTAAATAGCTGAAATAAGATAATTTTTATAATTTATTTCAGTTAACATTTATTTTATTTTCAGTAACAATTTTAGTTTTCTTCTGGTTTTAGTTTCAGTTGCGGAGAATAACCCAGCTCTGAATGTGGCGTCAGTCTGAAGGAACTGATTATTTCATCATAATGTTTCCATCTCATTATATGATGTTCTTTTGGGAACATGTCTTTTTTTGTAGCTTTTCACGTAGTCAGAGGAAACTGCTTACATAACGCCTCAATAGATCCACTTCAGTTCTTACACAGCCAACCAAGGAAAATTCCTCCAGGTCGTTTGTGGTTCGTCCGTTTAAACATCTTTCAGGATTCCCACATCAGTGTTACAAGCATATTTCCACAGGAACCACAAAGATTCATGTTCACTGCTTTCTCCTTCTAATCTCATACTGTATATGTCAGCATGTTCTATTACATCCAAAACAAGAGTAAACAATTCTATAACGTGTGCGTCTTTCACTCCGGGTCACTTCCTGTTGACTCTTAAAGACACAGAGCAGGTGAAGAATGAAACGCTCAGATTCGGTTTATAAATGCTGTGTTTTCAGATGAATGAGAGCTGAACGTGTTCATCTGGTGTTGATGAATAGAAGTATTGTGTTTGAGGATGTTGTGATGTTGGTGTGTTTGAGCTCATGAGTCGCTCCTGTTGTTCCGGTCAGACGTGGACGAGTGTGAGACGCACGTGTGTGAGGAGGAGTGTGTGAACACGCCGGGAAGTTTCCGCTGCTACTGTGACGGGCGGCAGGGGAAGAGACTGGGACAAGACTTCAGGAGCTGTGAGGTGATCTCACACACACACACTTACTCTAACACTCACACACACACAGACACACACACACACACACACACACACACACTACATATTCTCTACATATATTGCATTTAAAAAAATACAAATGTATCAAAAATAAAAATAAATTTTGCCTCAAACGAGTTCAAGTGAACATTGTACACAGTGTGCATAATTATATTTTTTTCCAAGCACATTTGACCAATTCCAAACCACATCAATCTTAATAACTGCTATTGATTTTGTATTTAATCATTTATAAGTGACATATAATTGTCCATTGTCTTACCCCATTGGCAGATATTTTTACTTGTTTTAAGCAAAAACTAACAAAATTTGGATAATTTTTCCAGAAAACAAGACATAATATCCTAAGTAATTTTACTTGTCAATAACTGCATCTTAATTCCAGAATTTGTAGATATTTATACAAGAGAACAAGACAAAAATACTAAGGAAGAAAATCATTTTTTTTGCAGTGCGATTTCATATTTATTTCATAACATCATTTTAAATGTATTCACCCTTAAACTATAAACAGAAAAACAGCCAGACATATTGTTTTTATTAATTTTATGTTTTTTAGTAATTTTTTGTCTGTGTGTGTATGTATATATATATATATATATATATATATATAATATCACATGCACACACACACACACACATATATATATATATATATATATATATAGATATATATATATATATATATATATTAGTCATTTTGTTGTGTTTGTGTAATTTTTAGTAGTTTGTTTATATATTTTATATATATAATATTATATAAATTATTATTATATAAAATAATTTTCAGTAATTTTTTATTTCAGTTTTAGTTATTTTGTACATCAAGTTAAATTTAATTAAAATGATAAATGTAGCATTGGAAACTATCTGAAATAAAACATTTTTTATATTTTATTTTATTTCAGTTAACTTTTATTTTAAAATGTGACTTTTTTAAATTTTAGTTAAAGTCTTAGTTAACTAATAACCCTGCTTTAAGTTACTAATAACTGGCAGTGAAAACTAATAAAATGTGTCCCTGCAGCACAAAAGCAGTCATAAGCAGCACAGCTATATTTGTAGCAATAGCCAACAATACATTGTATGGGTCAAAATTATACATTTCTCTTTTATGCCAAAAATCATTAGGATATTAAGATCATGTTCCATGAAGATATTTAGCAAATTTCCTACCGTAAATATATCAAAAGTTCATTTTTGTTTAGTAATATGCATTGCTAAGAACTTCATTTGAACAACTTTAAAGGTGATTTTCTCAATATTTAGATTTTTTTGCACCCTCAGATTCCAGATTTTCAAATAGTTGTATCTCAGACAAATATTGTCCGATCATAACAAACCATACATCAATGGAAAGCTATTTATTCAGATGATGTATAAACCTCATAAATCTCTGACACTTAAGACTGGTTTTGTGGTCCAGGGTCACAAATGATAAAAGCACATAAAATTACTAAACCTTAAAATTAAAACAATACAGAAATAAAATACAGAATGAAAATACATAAATAAAATATAATTAAAAATATCAATATTAACAAGTCTCAACAAATCTTAACAAGTCTTGTTTTCGAGCACATTTTAAGTTGAGTTTTTTACTCTTGTGATTTTGTGAGAATGCTTTGCTCATCTTCCTCTCTGTGTGTCTGAAGCCCATCGAGCTCCACCGGTCGCTGGACATGAGGAGGAACTCTCACTCGCTGTACCTCGGACGCATGTTCAGCGGGATTCCTGTGGTGCGACTGCGCTTCCGCCGCAGGGTTCAGACCGGGTGAGCACGCCTGCACTGAAATATCTCGTATCGTCTCACATCAATACCCTTTCACACCAATTACTAAACAAACACAAACGCACCTTAATACAAAAACAACAGTGTTAAAACCCAACCGACCGTAAAAAAGGTTTTCATTTATAAAGCTCTAAAAACCTTACTGACTGATGTTTTAGTGCACTTCCTGCAAATATGGAAAAAATAAAGGGTCTCAGTTAAATTAAGTGAATTTTGCATAAAACAAGTAAAATTATACCCCACTGGCAGATATTTTTTACTTGTTTTATGCTAAATTCACCTAATTTAGTTTTCCCCCCCAAGGAAACAAGGCTAAATCCTTTCTTCAAGACTACATTTTTAGATATTTTGACTAGAAACGAGACAGAAATAAGTAAGATAAGCCTTTTTTTTGCAGTGCAGCTAATAAAAATGAAATGAAAAAGACTGATAAATAAATAAGCAAATAAAACAAACATCACTGGAGAAAATGAGAGCCACTTTTTTAGATCAATCTGTTGAGCCAAAAGATAAATTAGAGTTACGGTGACGTCTCGTTTGATGCTGACTTCCTGTTTCCTCTCAGATTCACGGCGGAGTTTGACCTCAGGACCTACGACCCTGAGGGCGTGATCTTCTTCGCTGGAGGCCACTTGAACAGCTCCTGGATTGTTCTGGTGATGCATCATGGGAGGTTGGAGCTCCAGCTGAAGTATGGAGCCGTGAGTCGAGTGACCAGCAGTGGACCACAGGTCAACGACGGCCAGTGGCATAAGGTCAGAGGTCACCGCGGGGGTCATGCTAATAACAGACACATGACTGAAACACAGCCGTTTACATATGACACTAGGGCTGTGTGATGGTGAAGAAAAATGTGATATGCGATACCTTGTTAAATAATGCCATATTCGATATGCGAGACGATATTGTTTTAAATGTGTAAAATCAATTTAAATTATATTTTAAAAAATTAAAATTATATTAGTAATATACATATATGTTTCACATTCTTTCTTGGAACAGAAAGCATCACTGCAACTTCTGAAAATGACCTGCAGTGTTTTAGCGTTACATAAAAAATAATGCCACAAATCTGTAAAAGCCATTTTAACATCAATGTGAACAAACACACAAACAAACAAAAAATAATGCCACTTATTTTATATCAATGATAGTTTGCTTTCCGTTTATTACTTTAGGTACATTTTAAGTACTTCTTCAATACCACTGCAAAGTTCAAACATGATTAAAGGCAAGTGAACAGTTAATAAAAAATAAGAATAAATACACAAATTAATATAAAAAATATCATCCCTATATGACACATTGAGCACATGGGAGATGCAGGTTCGAGTTCGGCTTGCAGCATTTCACAATCCTGTTCTCTCTCATTTTTTTCCACAACTATTTATTTAGAAAAAGGCTGAATAATTATGTCTGTTTGTGTATTTCACTACAAAACTCTTGAAACTATAATTTTCAGATTTTTCTCTGAAATCTTTCTGGTTTTTCTTTTGAGTCATTTTTGACTCTTTCTCAGAAGTTTAACACCACCTTATGAATTCATATCCCACAAAAAATACCAAAAGAAATTAAAAATTATTTTTGTTCAGAAATACCATGCGTTCTAGTCATTGTCTGTGTGAATTGCATTTAGTTTTTTTGTTTAAACAAATGAATAATCCAGGTATAAAAAAGCATCAGGTCATTGACCCTTAAAAGATTTTTATTACTCCTTAAGTGTGCATGTTTTAAAAAAAAGTCCTTCCACAAATGAAGGCCTTAAAATGGAGCAGAAAGTCTTAAAATCGTGAAGTTGCATTAAATGTTGCATGAATTTTTTTTTAATTTAAGTGATTTAAAAAAAGTAATGCAGATCTGCTGAAAGTTGCATTTATAGCAACACTTTAAAGTCTAAAAATACAACTCATCATGTGCTTACTAGGCATTTAGGTTCTTTAAATAAAAAAATAAAAAACACTTAAAGAGGTCTTAGAAAATCTTAAATTTAGCTGTTGTTTTTATTTTGATGTACATATCACTGACTGACTAAACTGAACTGATCTGAATAATGACACTGTTGTCTTCTGTAGAGATGCTTTACAGCTGAAATTAAATTAATTTCATAATTGATGAATTTTGCAAATGTTATTTCCTGTTTGTTTCTGTGAAGCTGCTTTGAATCGATTTGTATTGTATAAAGCCCTATAGAAATAAACGTGACTTACTGTCTCCTGATTGGTCCGCTCAGATCTCGGTGGAGGAACAGGGGCGGAGCCTTGTCATCAAGATTGACAGGGAGGCGGTGATGAAGATCGCAGTGAACGGAGATCTGTTCACGCTGAATAAAGGCATGCATGAGCTCAACCTGACGGTGGGCGGCGTTCCCTTCAGAGACGACGGGCTGGTTAGCAGGGTGAGCTTCATCTGCAGTGATCCAATCGTCCTAAACATTTGATCTCACCACTAAGAGTTCTCCTAAATAGCAGTAAAAGATTTCAGCTATGAGTTTTCTCTTAAAACCTATTCACAGAGCTGCTGAGACAAACTTTTATTAAGGATTAGAGAGAAGTCTTAAGCTCAGAGTAAGGGGGCGGAGTTTACCTCGTTGCTATGGATGATGTCAGCATGCTTATTAACTATGCACAGTGATTGGCTGATAGAGATTTATTCTTAGAGATATTGTAGAGCGCAATATTATGTTGCTATATTCAAATTAAGGTTTAAAAATAATAATAAATAATAGATTTTAAAAGGCAGGCTAAGTGTCACTAATTAAACAAGTATATGTTCAGCTAATTGTCAGCCTCTTACATGTATGCTTCTCATAATTAGTGAATATGCATATAACTAGCCTTTTAATTAACAGAGTAGAATAATCATGGCTGATGGCAAGACATGCAGATGTAAAAGAAAACCAGAACAGCTGTTACTTCTTGCTCAGCTGGTTAACGAAAACAAAGATATAATCAAAGGAAAGTTTGGAGTTGGGATAACCTTTAAAACCAGAGGCGATACCTTTTTAAAAGCTCATTATCGTCAAATGTTTCTAAAATGTTTACGTTCCGAGGCAGGTTGCCGGAAACAGCTATTTTAAGACTACTTCACTGCTCCTAACATTTCACAGATTTAGGAGCTAGTTTTAGTGCTAAATGCTTTGTGAAATACTCTTAGAGCAAAAATTAGTCCTAAATTTAGGACTGACACGCGCAAAATTTTCTCTTAAATCAGCGGGTTATGAACTACTTTTAGCCTTAAGATGTTTTGTGAATACTGGCCCTGATTAAAATGCCTTCAGTTAGTAGAACAGAAGCATCATAATCTGACATGAAAATAAATTAATTAACTCTTTCCCCACCAAACACAGAATTTTCCGGGTTTCCGCGTTTTCACTAGGGGGCGCTATTACGCATCTCCTGAATGAGTCTAGAATCACTCGATCAAAAACACAGACCAGGAAGACGCGGAAACCAGCGATCTCATATGTAAGCTTATGCATATGAAAAATTGTGATCATCAACACTAACCGCGTATAAATGAAAACAGCCTAATGCTACCGAGTGAAGTGTCGATCCAGAAAGTGTTAAAGGCCTGTGCAAGCTTTGGAATACTGATGGAAGCCATCTACTGCATCTTTGCTTTGATCTTTGTCCTGAATATGATCCAGAGGTAGTATTTGATAAAAATGCGAAATTTATTAAATTAATTTTATGAAGTGTTGATTAAAAAATGCTTGAAGCTAGAATAAAACAGATTTTTTTGTTTAAAGGTAGAGGATCTGTTCTTTATTTTGATGTATTGCATTTTCAGATATTCATACCACAAAATATTCTGGGGGAAAAACGCTGGTGGGGAAAGAGTTAAAGGATTAGTTCATTTCCGGAATAAAAATTTCCTGATAATTTACTCACCCCCATGTCATCCAAGATGTTCATGTCTTTCTTTCTTCACTTGAAATGAAATTAAGGTTTTTGGGGAAAACATTCCAGGATTTTTCTCCATATAGTGGACTTCAATGGCGATCAACGGGTTAAAGGTTCATAATTCAGTTTCAGTGCGAATCCCAGCCGAGGAATAAGGGTCTTATCTAGCCAAACCATCGGTCATTTTCTAAAAAAATAAATACATTTATATACTTCTTAACCACAAATGCTCGTCTTGCACCAGCTCGACCTCACGCATTACGTAATCACGATGGAAAGGTCATGAGTGACGTAGGCGGAGGCACCGACCCAGTGTTTACAAAGCGAATGTGCAAAGAAAGTCAAATGCCCTTTACCAAAAAAGGTAAAACAACTAGGGCTGTCAAAAAAATTTGAATTTTGAATATTTGTCGAATTTAAAATAAAAATCCACACATTTTAATTTTAGGTGTGCGTCAGGCGGCCTTATCAGCGGCGCACGAGATGCGATGACGATGTAGGTGTCGTTGCATTTTAATGTTTTTCATAGCTTATCCAGTTGAATCCACTAGATGCGGCGCTGCTGCGTTGTTCATTTAAAATATTGCAGAAAAAGAGAACATCAATGCGGTTATGATGTTGTTTACGTCAAAACTGAAACCAAGCCATTCACACAGAACGAATATTTATCGCATTTTCTAGAGGGACATCTATCAGCGCTGTACTCACGTCTCACACAAGAGAGAAGCATGTTTAGAAAGCATGTAAAATTAATGCAAGTTCAACTTTTAAAAAACATGTCTCAGGACTTTATGGCGGTTTTTCCCCTCCCACTGCATCTCATGCTTTTAAATGAAAAAAGTACTCTTTGCGATTGGTTTTCGGTCCTTTTTTTATTAAACTATACACAATGCTGTTTTGTTTCTAATTGTTCAAGCAAATTAATTAATTATATATGGTTTATAAACATTAATTTAAACATTATGCACTTTTTTCAAGAAGCTTTGAATAAACATGCATTAGTAATATTTTGCTCGATGCGCCCTCTTGTGGCCTCAGGAGAGAAGCCAAAAGCTTTTTTCCACCCTAACTGCAATTATGCCTTTTAAATTTGAAAATAATTCGAATATTGATCATATTTAAGTACAAAATTTTAATTGAGTTTTTCAACCATTTTGACAGCCCTAAAAACAACTATGTCGGATGATTTTGAAGCTGGAGGAGAAAATGATTTTTTTCACCGTACTCTACCTTTTTGAACTGCAGTACACAGACGAGGAGCTTACCGCGCGTGATGTTCCTAACGTGATTACATAATGCATGAAGTCAAGCTGGTGCAAGATGAGCATTTGTGGTTAAAAAATAGCATATAAATTTGTATTTTTTTTTTTTAGGAAATGGCTAGATAAGACCCTTATTCCTCGGCTGGGATTGTGTAGAGACCTTTGAAGCTGCACTGAAACTGCATTTTTAACCTTCAACCCGTTGATCTCCATTGAAGTCTACTATATGGAGAAAAATCCTGCAACGTTTTCCTCAAAAACCTTAATTTCTAAATTTAGCAACTTTTCAGACTACCCTAGCATATTTTTCTTCCAAAAGCACCTAGCAACAAATTTTGATATTTCTAAAATTTATTTGGCAACTTTTAGCAACTATTGATAAGTGACTCAAACAATAGAAAGGCACGCATTTTCCATTTAAATAAAAAAAAAAAGAGAAAACCAAAGATGCCTAGCAGTACACATATTACGTGAATTAAGTTAGCTGATATTTGCAATTGTTTAATAATAATAATAATTGAATAATTATTTATTTATGATTCACTTTGCTAGTAGCTTGTTCCTGCGATTGTTGATCAGTTAGTACACCGTAAGAAAAATTATCTAGAAAAATGGAAAAGCTACTAGTAATTTTCCAGGACATTATCCGTTGTAACCTGAAAACACAAAATACAATGCGTAATTAAAAATGCTGGTAAAAAACCTTTGGAAAAATCAATACGTAAAATTATTGGATTGTGCCCTATTTTACAGACTTTTCTTAAAGTGTAGCATACTAACTAACTACTAATATACTGCTTAAAAGTATAATTGTTCAGAATGTGTAGTTTTATTTGTTTACTAGCTAATAAAAAAAAAACTTAAATTGTAATCGTTCGAAAATGTACGTTTAAAAATATTTATATTTTAATATTATATTATGCATTTGTATTATTTTACGAACAAGTCTAAATTAACAAATATAAAATATATCTTTATATAGTGACAGTTTTGCATGGTGATTACATAATGACGTCATCGCGTAATGACATCACAACGTACTTTAGCAACTTTTAGAGACAAATAGACCTTCCTTTAGCAACTTCCCCTGAAAATTAGTTGGCAGCACTGTCTTGGATGACATGGGGGTGAGTACATTATCAAAACATTTTTATTCTGGAAGTGAACTAATCCTTTAATTAATATACATTCTATACACAGCGCTCATCTGAATGCTCTCCGTCTCTCTCCGTGTGTTCGTGACGCAGGTTAACCCTCGACTGGACGGCTGTATGAAGGACTGGCGCTGGTTAACCGGTGAGGACACGTCCATTCAGGACACTATCCAGCACAACGAGCGCATGCAGTGTTACACCGTCGAGGACCACAGCGCCTTCTACCCCGGACACGGATTCGCCTACTTCAACCACAGCCACGGTGTGTCACCATACATTAATTGTGTCCCTGGAGCACAAAAGCAGTCATAAGCAGCACAGCTATATTTGTAGCAATAGCCAACAATACATTGTATGGCTCAAAATTATCCATTTTTCATTTAGTTCATATTTTTAGTTCAGTTTTAGTTATCTTAGTAAGGATATTAAGTAAAGATCATGTTCCATGAAAATATTTTGTGTATTTCCTACCGTAAAGTTCATTTTTGATTAGTAATATGCATTGCTAAGAACTTCATTTGAACAACTTTAAAGGTGATTTTCTCAATATTTAGATTTTTTTGCACCCTCAGATTCCAGATTTTCAAATATTGTCCGATCCTAACAAACCATACATCAATGGAAAGATTATTTATTCAGCTTTCAGAAAAATGTACCCTTATGGTTTTGTGGTCCAGGGTCACATTTATATACTGATACAGTATTTATTCATATTTTGCTTTGGCTGTTATTTTTATATTTTCAGTTTTCATTTTAATTTGTTTTAATTCTAGTGATTTTTATTCGTTTTTTAAACTATTATTTAACTTAAATTTATTTTTATTTCATTTAATTAATTTTAGTACTTCTAATTGTCCTTTTAGTTTTATAAGTTTAAGTTTGTCATCTAATATTTTATTTTATTTTGGTTAGCAGAAATGATTTTTAATAGTTTAGTTTTCGTTAACACTGGTACGTGTAGATGTGGTTTTATTGGGGGTGAATATGACAATTTTTATTATTTTTTTTTTTTAATTAGATTTTAGTTTTTCATTGTCTTTTTTTTTTCAGTTAAAGGTTTGGTTATCTTGGTTTGGTTTTGTGTGTTATTTTTTATTATTATTTTTATATATATATATATAGTTCATTTTTTAGTTCAGTTTTAGTTATCTTAAGTTAAACTAAATGAAAATGAGAAATGTTACTTTGGCTAACTAGCTTGAAATAAAATATTTTTTCATTTCATTTAACATTTATTTTATGTGAAGTTACAGTGGTTTTAGCTTGGTTAACTGTAATAACCCTGTTTCCCGTAGGGGACAATCAGACGCTCAGCGTTCATGTGACCCTGCGTCCCGCCTCCTCCGTAGGCGTCCTTTTTGCTCTCGTTCGTCAGGACAGAGTCCCATTCTCCGTCTCTCTGTCAGACTATCATCCATGGACACTCAACTGGACCGAGGTGTGTGTGTGTGTGTGTGTGTGTGTGTGTGTGTGTGGCTAAAAAATGGTTTGAAGTCAATTATTTCTATCTTTTGCTGTAGTGTGTCAGTAGGAAATGTCAGTTTACATTTGTTTCAAGAAAGCTACCTGCAAAGCTACAGTGCTGTTAAAAGATTTAGGCACTTGTGTAAAAATTGTCAAAAAATGCAGGTTTTGTCCTCGCTGCACTTGAGCAGAGTTTCTCAGGAGCTTTGCAGGTAGCTTTCTTGAAGCGTCTTGAGACATAGTTCTTCTGGATTTAGTCTCAGTTTCTTCATGTCATTCCAGACGGACTGATGATGATCAGATCTCACTGGATTATTACAATGAATGGCTAAATGAATGAATGAATGAGCACTGTATGTGGTGTTGATGTGTGACCCGCAGCATGTGCTGGTGTCGTTCGGTGACGTGGTGGTGGCCAGTGTCCCGGTGAACCTGTGTGATTCTCAAACACACACTGTGAACGTGACGGTGTTCGGGAACAGCTCTCTGCTGGAGGTGGATGGGCAGCTCGCACAGATGGAGATGACGGAGAACGTAGACGCTCTGGATCTGACGTCCTCTTACAGCACCTTTATAGGAGGGATTCCAGGTAATGTCTCATATTGGTCTCACTTCAGTCTTACGTCATTTTTCATTTCACTTTAATGTGAGACTGAAGAGCGACTCGTCTTACGTCAGTCTCACATTATCGTGTGTTTTTCTTTTTCTCTGTGATGGCAGTGTTTTATCACCCTCTGTTGGAATCTCTGTGTTATGGTGATGGAAATTTCAAAGGTTTAAGGACATGTGGCAAAAAAATTAAATACATATTTTTAAATTTTATTTTAGTTGATTTCAGTCACACTGCAAAAAAAAAGGTTTTCTTCCTTAGTGTTTTTGTTGTTTCTTGTATAAATATCTACAAATTCTGGAATTAAGATGCATTTACTTGACAAGTAAATGTCTTGTTTTTTTGTTAGTTTTTGCTTAAAACAAGCAAAAATATCTGCCAATGGAGTAAGAAAAATAATCTTAATTCAAAGCCTAAACAAGATTATTTTTCTTACTCCATTGGCAGATATTTTTGTTTGTTTTAAGCAAAAACTAACAAAATTTGGGTAATATTTTCAGAAAACAAGACAAAATATCTTAAGTCGTTTTACTTGTCAAGTAAATGCATCCTGATTTAAGAATTTTTAGATATTTATACTAGACAACAAGACATAAATACTAAGGAAGAATGTATATTTTGCAGTGTATGTATTTTAGTTCACTATACTGAACACTGTGAAATTTAAAGGATTTGTTTTGGAGTGAACTAAAATACACTAATGCTCATAATATTTGTTTGTAAATGTATTTTTTTTCTGAATGTAATAATAAAATGTAACTTTTCTGTGAACAATGCAGTTCTGACCTGGTGTGACTTGTAGTCGGACGCGGCTTATTTTCTGAAAAATATTTTGTGTTTGTGCAGATGTTTCTCTGGTGTCCGCTCCGGTGTCGGCCTTCTACACGGGTTGCATGGATGTGCGGGTCAACGGTCAGCTGCTGGACGTGGACGAGGCCCAACACAAACACAACGACATCCGCTCTCACTCCTGCCCTCTGGTGGACGCGCAGCAATAACAGCAGCTGAAGCTCCAGCACAGGAGGAGCTTTAATCCGGATCCGGTCCACGGATCCACAAAGGCCTTAGTAAAGCCGGACCCCTCGCCACACTCACGCACATATAGCACAGAGCCGCGTATCAATGTATTACTCGCATTAGACCAATCAAACACAAGCTACTGAGAGTGTGCTGTAAAATACTGTAACTGTACATATGCCACTGTAAAATGCTTTAGAGGAGGATGACTAAAAACACCCAACTACCATTAAAGGCCTTCAGGCCTCGATGTAGGTGCTCAACTTCATCATCATTCAGTAGTTTGAGTTGGAAGAGATTGTTTTTTTAGTCCCTCGTTTGAGTTCATCTTGTTTTTATTATTGTTGTTTTGTATTTTGTTCATGTTTGCTCTGTGTGTGAGACTGAAACGCTTGATGAAAACTAATAAAGGTGGATGGTGTTGTTATGATGATGAATTCTGTCCTTTAAGTCCACAGATGTTCAGCGGCTCAGAAACCAAACCAATTAACCTGATGAGTGTTGCGTTACACTGCTAGTTTTGAGACACAAAACAATTAATTCACAAAAACATTAAACAAAACTAGTGTTTTTCATGCACTGATCAGTTTTGAGATTTTGGTCTATTTTGCTCCCACATCGTGTCTCTTCTTTCAGACTGACGAGACGAAAACATCCAAAACACACATTTTAAGTGTTTATTTAATTTGCGTCTGTAGAAGTTTTTTCTCTTACTCCAAACTTTTTTTCCTCTCTTTATTCTGAAGGTTTATTCATATATTTTCCTCCTGAAAACGTGTTTGTTTTCTGTCTGTTGACAGTATTTTCTGATTTATGGAGTGATAAAAAGAGAAATACAAAATCCTCTCTGGAAAAACCTTTAATATGGCATTAAAATCAAACAGGACTTTTGAATTTAGCGTTATCCAATGTTCAGATTAATGCGCTGGAAATGAACACATTTGAGTAGTTAAGTGCAGATTCTGAACCCTTCAGAACCACCTGTTCTTTTATAGTTTTGCAGTTTAAAATAGATTTCTATTTTGTGAAAAGATTTTTGTTCAGGGTTTTATTGAAGGTAAAATTATTTTAAAATAATGAAATTATAAATTAATTTTATTAGGTAAAAAGTGATACGCTTTGCGTATATGCAGAATAAATAGAAAATGCTGGACAATGCAAATACCGAAAACACAGTGTCACATAGGAATATGGTTCATTCTTATTTAGAGATATTTCTAAATCTAGGGGACATTTGTTTTATTGTATTTTTAGATAACGTTTAAGCATTTAGTAAATGCACCACAAAGCTAGCAGATAAATTAAAAATTATAAAAAAAAAAAAAAGCCTTTAATTCAAACTGGTTACTTATGAAAATGTTTAAAAGATTGTCTGTGTGAGCATGAAAGGGTTAAGAACATCATATTTTACTTGAGCATAAGATGACAGGCTTTGATATATGCCACATTGTTGCCTTGTTTAATGCAACAAATTTAAAACTTCACTGATAAATCTTAACCATGCATTTAAGCATTATCTATTAACTCTTTAAGCAGCAAGCATTTCATGTTTTGTTTTGTTTTTTTTAATATAAATGTAAGAGCTGTGTTAATCATAACAGGAGAATTTACTTGCTAGATTATGAAAGTAAAATCTGCCAGTCGTCGTGAATATGTAGTTAGGGTTATGCTGCTTATGTTTAATTTTTGAAAATACCCAACACATTTATTAATCATTTATGACAAGCTGACGGTTATCACAATGATTTTGAAGAACATTTATCGAGAATATAAATTCTAAAGAGAACTTTCACTTTCAAAATAAATGTGCCAAAAGGTGGTTTTCACAGTGATGCAACAAAAATATTCTTAACTTAAACATTATGTTTTGTTATTAAAGAAGAAAGTTGCAATTAGGAAGTTTTTTTTCTTAATGTTTTGTGAATCCAGCCCTTGGATGTGTTGTACATGGTGTGCGTTGTTGTGTTACACCAGGACTGAAGGGCTGATAGAGTCACATGTCTCGTTATTAAACCACACATGTTATTCAGGAATCTGAACGATGTCAACACTTTAACGTCCTCGACAGGATTCTCCTCAGACTGATGCTTCAGTTGATCTGACCGCAGAAGACTAATCAGCTACAGTGATCTGTGTGCTGAAGCTGAGGATGGGACGCGTTCATGGGTTTTGCGTTGAGTGTTTCAGCCTTATATGATTCAATGAATCAAACTATGAAGACCCCACCAAAGGAAGAGGACGTTAGAGAGCCAAGAGCCAAAATTTAGAGGTTTTGGAAACTACCAGACAACAACATTGATCACATTTGCTACAAGAATAAGTGACGATTACATAGACTCTTTCTGAGGTCATTAGCAGCAGCGGCGGCGGCGGTGGAGGTCACAGGGGTCAGACGCCTGTCAGAAGTCAGTGTTCCTGGCTCAGGTTTTTCAGCAGGCGTAAGGTGGAGGCTTCTCGAAGGGCCCTAATGAGTGAGCGTAGAGCGAGGGAGCGTTTGGAGTCAGCATGTAGCCGCTGCTGTCCTGAGATGTGGATTGAGCCGGTGCGACTTGATTCATCCCGCTCTGAGACGCTGCTTGAGTCTCGTCAGACGGGGAGGTCGAGACCTCGGGGACGGACTGACCTGCAGCCGGATAACCGTTCAGATGCTGGAGAACGAGGATGAAGAATAATAAATTAACATCAGAAATGATGAGGTTAAATGTGTAGACTTTTTAGCAGCTGCTTGTTTAAACTACTTAGAGGTGGACGATATGATCAAATCTTTGCCATAAAAAAAGACATTTTCAACCACAGACATCATGATATGGTAATTCTGCCTGAAATCATAGATGTTACTAATTGAATTTAAAGCCATACTTACAAAACCCACCAACATTTAAATCTCTTAATAGAACAAAACTAACCGATATTTAAACCTTTAAATAGAACAAAACTGACTGATATTTAAATCTTTTAATAGAAAAAAACCGACAGATATTTTAATCTTTAAATAGAACAAAACTAACCGATATTTAAATCTTTTAACAGAACAAAACTGACTGATACTTAAATGTCTCTAGAACAAAACCAACCGATATTTCAACCTTTAAATAGAACAAAACTAACCAATGTTTAAATCTCTTAATAGAACAAAACCAACCGATATTTCAACCTTTAAATAGAACAAAACTAACCAATGTTTAAATCTCTTAATATAACAAAACCAACTGATATTTAAATCTCTTAATATAACAAAACCGACCGATTTTTAAATCTTTAAATAGAACAAAACTGACTGATATTTACATCTTTTAATAGAACAAAACTAACCTATACTTAAATGTTACTAGAACAAAACCAACCGATATTTAATCCTTTTAATAGAACAAAACTCACAGATACTCACAAAAATAACCAATATTTAAATTTGTTCCTAAAAGAAAACCAACCGATATTTAAATCTCTTAATAAAACAAAACTGACCAATATTTAAGTCTGTTTCTAGAACAAAACTGACCAATGTTTAAATTTCTTACTAAAACAAAAACAACCAATACCTAAAAAGCGCAAATAGAACAACACTAACCAATATTTAAATCTCTTAATGGAACAAAACCAACCAACAAAATCTTATAATACAACAAAACTGACTGACATTTAAACGTCGTAATAGAAAGACATTTTCTATAGTAATATTCAGTCCTGTTGGTGTCCTGATCATCTGACTGTCATGAGTACCAGAGGTTAGCTGGTTAGTGGTCCTCACCTGCATGGGCAGCGGGTAGTTTGGGTAGGCGGGTAGAGTTTGTCCGGAGGGGCAGAAGCCGGTGTAGGTGATCAGGTGTTGGGTGGGGTTGTACAGGATGTGAGGGGCCGGAGCCGGACTGGGTGTCATGTGATTGCGAGCTGCAGGAGCCTGAGCGCACACACACATCTACATCAACTACAGACTCATTAAGACACATGAATGTTTTTTCATGTTAAGCTATAATTCGGATAATGAGAATTATTGTTATGTTAAAGCTGATAATTGAAATTATACATCTAAATAGCTTTGTCTGCTTCTAATTTATATATATATATATATATATATATATATATATATATATATATATATATTTTTTTTTTTTTTTTTTAGAAAAATTTAATTAGTGAAATAAGTTGGGATGTAATGATTAACCGCTAGCCGGTTGAAAATCGATTAAAATATGTGACGATTCAAATCGGTTGAGATGCCAAACAAATCGCGATTCAATTAGGGGTAGGAGTTTATATGAAAGTATGTCTGAGGGGAACTTACTGTCTTTAGAAAAGTTTAGATGGTATTTTTTCTTTTCATCTTGCCTCTGTATAATGCATATTAAAGTTCACAAGTGCAGCGCTGCTTTGTTTACAGCGGAAACCAAGGAAACACTTAAAGCGCCATTCTGTTTTTGCTTCAAATTTCGAAATTATACAGTCTAATTTAGATTAAAAACTGCTTTGTTGCCATGGTCTGTCTGAATACTCGATTCTGATTGGCTGGCAGGTGTTGATTACGTGATTAAACTGACCAGGGGCCTGTACCATGAAGCCGGTTCAGACAGACCATGGCATAAATTCGTTTAACTGCACAGGCAGCAAAAATAATGCATTTTTCACTCAGAAACAGAATATTGCCAAAATTATCCACAATGTTTTGTTGGTTTTTTTACCCAAAAACTGAAAATTGGCAAAAAAATTATTCAATAATAATGCACTTTTTACTCAGAAACTGAGTATTGCCAAAATTATCCACAAATTATGCTTTTTTTTACTCAGAAAAAAAAAAAAAAAGTCATAGCTTATGCTACAAAGTTTTTGAGTGAAAAAAGCATTACTGACAAGTGATTTGGGCAATATTAAGAGAGCTATGATCAATCAGCTCCAAAAAGAAATACAAAACCTGTGCTGAAAGAAAATTAGGTTGGCAAAAAGATTGAATCCAAGATTTGGTGATAATATAACATAATGAGAAATGTATAAGCTTATATAAAGGCTGATCACTTTTGACCAGGAACGCCAAATTAGATTTGTTTGTTTTTTATTATTATTATTATTATTATTATTTAAAATAAAAAATAAGCCATCAAAACATTATGCTGTCCACTAAAAATGAGATATTGGTGATTGCAGTTTCATTACTGATAGATTGTGCATCTCTATAATCAAAACTGAACGCAGCTGGAATATATATAAAAAAAACATTCCAAAAAGTCAAAGTGCTATGCAATGTTGGATTAAAAATTAATTATACATTAAAAAATGTGATAGTTTTAATATAGAAAAATAAAAACTTTTCCGAGTGAGTCTGGTGGCTTCAGCATCTTGAATCACTGCATCTGTCATATAGCTGAATCTAAAAACACTGAGCAAACACTCATTTCATTTGTGTCTTGATGTGTTTCTGATGAATCCAGACTCACCAGGTCTTTGAAGGCTCCCAGTATGGCAGCGGTGATGATGCCCAGAAACACGCCGAGCACATTGAGCGTCACACAGGCCCACAGCAGACGGTACAGATTCACCACGTCCCAGCAGCTGCTCACACCCGTGAACTCATAGTACTGCACACGATAGTCCACGCTAACACACACACATGCGGTAAAACACTCAGTAACACACAGCTGTGCTGGAAATGCTCAGTGATTGATGCGTGTGCTTCACCTGTCACAGTGGAATAAGTCACAGCAGTAGCAGGTGTTGCTCTTCACCTTGAGTGTACACTGTTTACCGTAGGAATGACACTGAACCTGAACACAGCAAATCAACACGAATTAATCTAGTTTATACTTTAAACTTGACATTATGAACTATATTGTGGCTTTTATGACAACCTGATCATGATATTCCTCATGTGTGAGCTGCTTTCACTCTTAAAAATAAAGCTTCCAATAGAGGGTTTTGCAGTGATGCTGTAGAAGAACCATTCTTGGTTCCTCAAAGAACCTTTCAAATGAACCTTTTGAATGAACATTTCCAAAATTATCCACAAATAATTTTTTTACCCGAAAACTGAGAATTATTGCCAAAGTGATCCACAATTTCATCCAAACCACAAAATATTGCCAAAATTACCTTCAAATATTGTTTTTCTCTCAAAAACTGAATATTGGCAGAATTATCCAATATAATGCTTTTTTTTTTACTCAGAAACTGAATATTGCCAAAATTATCCACAAATCATGCTTGTTTTTTTTTTTTACCAAAAAACCTGAATATTGCCAAAATTGTCAGCAAATATTGTTTTTCACTCAAAAACTGAATATTGCCAGAATTATCCATAAATAATGTTTTTCACTCAGAAACTGAATATTGCCAAAATTACCTGTAAATATTTTGGTAACACTTTACAATAAGGTGTCGTTTGTTAACATTAGTTAATGTATTAACTAACATGAACAAACAATGATCAATACATTTATTACACTATTTATTCATCTTTGTTAACGTTAGTTAATAAAAATAGAGTTGTTCATGTTAGTTCACAGTGCATTAACTAATGTTAACAAACACAACTTGTGATTTTAATAATGCATTAGTAAATGCTGAAATTAACATTAACTGAGATTAAGAAATGCTGTAGAAGTATTGTTCATTCTTAGTTCATGTTAACTAATGTTGTTAACTAATGTTAACTAATGAACCTTATTGTAAAGTGTTACCAATATTTTTTACCCAAAAACCGAATATTGCCCAAATTATATGCATTTTATTTTTTTATTCGAAAAAAAGGATTATTGCCAAAATGATCCACAAATCATGGTCTTTTTTTTTTTTACCAAAAAAACTGAATATTGCCAAAATTGTCAGCAAACATTGTTTTTCACTCAAAAACTAAATATTGCCAGAATTATCCATAAATGAATTAATTTCCCTCTGGGAGTAATAAAGTATCTATCTATCTATCTATCTATCTAAATAATGTTTTTTTTTTACTCAAAAACTGAATATTGCCAAAATTATCCACAAATAATGCTTTTTCACTCAGAAACTGAATATTGCCAAAATTACCGGCAATTTTTATTTTATCCAAAAACTGAATATTGCCGAAATTATAAGCATTTTTTTTTACTCAAAAACCGATTATTGCCAAAATTATCCACAAATAATGCTTATTACAATTATTATTAAAATTGCATATTGCAAAAATTATCTGCCAATAGTGATTTTTTTCCACTCAAAAACTGAGATTCATAAGCTCAAATCAATAAGTCCTATGATCAATGCAGCTCCAAAAAAATTTTTATAAATTTTTTTTTTTTTTTTAAACAAAACCTGTCCTAACTGACAGAATACAAGAGTTGAATCCAAGATTTGGTGATTGGAGAGATTTACAAACAATTTTTAAAAGGCTGTTCATGTTCGACCAGCAGCACAGCAAAGCATCAATGCCAACAAAGAACGTTTATTTTTAAGAGTGTGAATAAAAGAGTCTGCCGAACTAATGATTGACCAGACTGAAGTCATGTTCATATCTGAGCAGCAGAGGGAAGCAGAGCACATGATCATACACCGAGTCCAACCGGTTCATCAGTGACTGATAATAACCAAAGCCATAATCATCATCAGCGTGTGGATTTCAGATGAACTCACCTCAGCGTAGTAATTGTCATAGCTGTAAGAAGAGCTGGAGTAAAACTCACAGCGGCCCTCCATCAGCGGCCTCCTGTCCTACACACACACAGAGAGACAGTACAGTACTCGTTATCTCAGGACTGATGTTTGATGAGCAGCATGCGAGCAGATACTCACGATGAACTCGGCCGCGATGATGCCGTCGATGATGGAGCAGAGAAAACACGACACCACACCCAGACTGATGAAGATGATGGATGCCACCAGCTGACCCACACAAACAAACACACACAAACACAGTTAAATCACCACCGCATGAAGGACACACACGTGAGGACATGAGAAAACAACACCATTATATCACCAGATCAATCGTATCTCAACCCCAAAATCAAACAAAAATGATTAGATCAAGTGTAATTGTGCAAACATCCACCTTCAGGAAGATCTTCACAAGCCTCCAAAACATCTCCTGAGGAGCATTTATTTCTTCATCTCTCAATCAGCAATGTATTGCATTGCATTATATGTTTGGATCATTTCAATCTCATCTTAATAAAACAAATTATTGGAGATATCGAGTGACGACTGATATTTAGATCATTTAATGTCAGTATCTGCTGCACTGCACTGCAAAAAATGATTTTCTTCCTTAGTATTTATATCTTGTTTTCTTGTGTAAATATCTGCAAATTCTGGAATTAAGATGCATTTACTTGACAAGTAAAATTACTTAAGATATTATGTCTTATTTTCTGAAAAATTTAACAAATTTTGTTTAGTTTTTGCATTAAAACAAGCAAAAATATCTGCCAGTGGGGTAAGAAAAATAATCTTGTTTAGCCTTAAGGTTATTTTTCTTACTCCATTGGCAGATATTTTTGCTTGTTTTAAGCAAAAACTAACAAAATTTGAATAATATTTTCAGAAAACAAGACAAAATATCTGTCAAGTAAATGCATCCTGATTCAAGAATTTTTAGATATTTATACTAGAAAACAAGACATAAATACTAAGGAAGAAAATATGTTTTGCAGTGTGTTATAAAGATCTCATTGATTTACATTACAAGCATCAGAATTTCATCATATAAATATCGAGTATTCAGAGTCTCTGAAAAATTTCTAATTTTTCCCCTCCATGTTTTTTACTGTATCATGCTATTTCAGCCTGATGGATCAAATATGATACTCAAAACACATGCAGTATTTTTTGGATTTTTAAAATATTTTGTCTAAAGTTTCAAAAAACTGTTTCATTAAAACATTAAATTTTTCTGACTATTATTTCATACGTCAGACTTTACAGGGTTACAATAATCAGAAATGAAACACAGAACAACAAATAAAACCATGTTCATGTTTAAAAACAACATACAACAAGTCGATGCAAGTTATCATTTCAAGATTTTGAATGATGAGCTGGAAATTTTCTTTATTTTTAGACTTTTAAAAAAAATTTTTTTAATGAAGACATCCCTAAAAGGAGGTGTGAGGTTTCGTCAGATTTAACTCACTTCTGAGCACAAATTTGTCTCCAAAATATATACTTGGGTAGGTTCAAACCATTGTATTTTTTGTATCACACACACACAGACACACACACACTCACTCACTCACTCTCTCACACACACACACACACAAACAGCTCTACGGTCTCCTGGTCTCCAGCGTGAGCTCGTAACTCCAGCGTCTGCATGTGGACTGACTGCAGTAATAAAGTAAATGCAGAGACGTGTGCGGCTCCGGTCTGCTGGCACAGGGCTTTATGGGTGATTTACTGTCCCGCTGGAACAGCAGCAGTAACACAGGAAAGGTCACTCTCTCATATACAGTCTCTTCAGGAGCCTCGTTGTGTGCTGGGTTTGTTTAATCACAGGCTCTGATTGGCTGATGAGCAGCTGATGATCAAACTCACATTCACACACGTGACCTGATCATCTGCCAGAGCCACTACTACAACAGATACATCAGAGGAACACCACACACATCATGATCACTAAAACTATTACAACACTATTTTTAACTGAAACTGAAAAAATATATATAATTAATACATGCAAAACTGAAAAAAAAAAAAAAAAGGAAATGTCGCCAGTTGACTGAAATAAGTTGAAGCACTAAAATGACTATCTGTGAATAATAATAATAATAATACAAATAAATAAATACCAAATATTATGTAAAAAAAAAAAAAAAAAATTAATATTAATCCTAAAACATGACCAAACACAAACAAATTTTTTTTTTTTACTAAAACTAAACTGAAAAAACAAAAATAAAATTGAATTCAAAATATTACTAAAAACCGTATATAAATAATACTAAAACAACACTGCCAATTTCACCAAACACTCTGCTTCAACATCTCACATTTTTATTTTTATATATTTTTTATTTTCATTCCAAAGGTTTACTGATAGAGCTTATACAATATGAAAATTTTGACATGATAGTAGTCAACAAATATGCAATGCTTCAATGAACAATTTTTAGTCTGTATTCAAATATACATGCTTTCATATATAATATAGTAAAAGAAAATGGGAATAAGTAGTATGTTAGAATTCATAGTATTTCATGTTGTTTTTAAAAGCAGCTAAACTGAGTGCATTTTCAGGATGTTTGGATGAAATAAACATTATCAAATATAATTCTCTCATTCGAGATGATTTTTGTTGAACTGGTTACAATCAGAGTGTTCTGGAGGTTGAATGTTTTAATAATGGCCTTAACTACAGCAATTATCAGCACACCACATTAACACTGTTATTGATACTGAACTGAATCTGAATTGATCTGAATAATGACTATTGCCTTCCGTAGAACTGCTTTACAGCTGAAATGAATTTGGCTCATAATTGATCAATTTTGCAACTTTAATAGTGTAAATTTCCTGTTTATTATTGTGAAGCTGCTTAGAAACAATCTGTATTGTATAAAGCACTGTAGAAATAAACGTGACAACATTAATAACAGTCATGAGCAAATGAGGTGATATTCTGGTGACAAACATATTTCAAATAAAACTAATTTCATGACACACATCAAATAAAGTCCCATCTAACTAACTAACTAACTGACTGACTGACTGTGTTTAGGTTCAGTGCCAGTACTAAAGCACTACTAACAGTGCACATTCAGTGTCCTGATGAACCCAGAGCGCTAGTAAAACACACACATCCTCTCATGCTAACTGACACATCACAGCTGGAACATCATCAATCACGCGTTAATAAGCTTTTAAATGGACCTGCAGCTTTTACGATCATGTAATTTTTCTGCTTAATTGCGCTAATTAAATCCTGAGTTTATTCACTGGTGATAAATGAGCCAAGGCAAGCATCACGTGACCTCCAGAACAAACCAATAAAACGAGTCCTTTGCGCTCAATAAAGCTCAAACCAGCGCTGACCTCCATCCAAACTTCACATTTCAGTCCAATTAAACTCAGAGCCGCCGATGGATTAAAGCCCATTTCTGCCACGGTATATAAAAGCATTTTAAAAAGTTAATTGCAAGTTTTTGTTTTACAATTCTTTTTTCTGCAAGATATAAACTTAAAATTCAGGGGAAAAAAGGGTCAGAATTGTGAGATTTTTTTTTTTCTGAATTCTGTTTTTATTGTGTATATCACTATTCAGAATTTACATCTCACAATACTGACTTTATATCTCGCAATTCTGACTTTACATTTCGCAATTCAGAGTTTACATCTCACTATTCTGACTTTACATCTCACTATTCAGAGTTTACATCTCACTATTCTGACTTTACATCTCACTATTCAGAGTTTACATCTCACTATTCTGACTTTACATCTCACTATTCAGTTTACACCTCACTACTCTGACTTTACATCTCACTATTCAGAGTTTACATCTCACTATTCTGACTTTACATCTCACTATTCTGACTTTACATCTCACTATTCTGACTTTACATCTCGCTATTCTGACTTTACATCTTGCAATTCTGACTTTACATCTCACTATTCTGACTTTACATCTCACTATTCTGACTTTACATCTCGCAATTCAGAGTTTACATCTCACTATTCTGACTTTACATCTCACTATTCAGAGTTTACATCTCACTATTCTGACTTTACATCTCACTATTCTGACTTTACATCTCACTATTCAGAGTTTACATCTCACTATTCTGACTTTACATCTCACTATTCTGACTTTACATCTCACTATTCTGACTTTACATCTCGCTATTCTGACTTTACATCTTGCAATTCTGACTTTACATCTCACTATTCTGACTTTACATCTTGCAATTCTGACTTTAAATCTCACTATTCTGACTTTACATCTCGCAATTCAGTTTACATCTCACTATTCAGAGTTTACATCTCACAATTCTGACTTTACATCTCACTATTCTGACTTTACATCTCGCAATACTGACTTTACATCTCGCAATTCTGAGTTTACATCTCACTATTGTTTACATTTCGCAATTCAGTTTACATTTCGCAATTCTGACTTTACATTTCACTATTCAGAGTTTACATCTCACAATACTGACTTTACATCTCGCAATTCTGACTTTACATCTCGCAATTATGTTCAAGTTTGCTTTATTTATATAGCACATTTAAAAACAGCAAGCACGGCTGACCAAAGTGCTGAACTGACAAAGACATAAAACATAAAACAAAGACATCCGTCTTTCGGATGAGACGTTAAACCGAGGTCCTGACTCTCTGTGGTCATTAAAAATCCCATGACACTCATCGTAAAGAGTAGGGGTGTAACCCCGGTGTCCTGGCCAAATTCCCTCCACTGGCCCTTGTCTATCATGGCTTCCTAATAATCCCCATCCACTTGATTGGCTCTATGACACTCTCTCCTCTCCACCTGTAGCTGGTGTGCGGTGAGCGCACTGGCGCCGTTGTCCTGTGGCTGCCGTCGCATCATCCAAGTGGATGCTGCACACTGGTGGTGGTTGAGGAGAGACTCCCCACATGATTGTAAAGCACTTTGGGTGTATTGCAATACACATTAAAGCGCTATATAAATGCCTCATTCATTCATTCATAAAAACACAGGTCAACCCACAGATTCACACCATAAACTCACAGTGAATTAAAAGCCAAAGAAAAGAAATAGGTTTTAAGAGATGATTTAAAAACAGTTAAAGACTGTGCCAATCTGATATAGGCTGGAAGGCTGTTCCACAGCCTAGGGTCAGCAACCGCAAAGGCTCTATCCCCTCTATGCTTTAACCGTGATCTGGGGACAGAGAGAAGTCTTTGATCACCACACCTCAGATTTCGAGTAGGATTGTATGGATGAAGTTGATCAGATAGATAGCTCGGTGCCAGATTATTTATAGATTTATAAACATAGAGAAGAATTTTAAACTCAATTCTAAGATGCATAGGTAACCAATGTAACGATTTCAGATTTCAGCGGCATTTTGTACTAATTGTAGACTAACGATGGAAGATTTAGAAATGCCAAGATAAAGAGAGTTGCAGTAATCCAAGCAAGTTGTAATGAGCGCATGGATAGCAATCCCTAAAGTTTTCAAAGAGAGAAAAGATTTAATTTTAGAGAGAAGACGTAGCTGGAAAAAACAGGAACTAATAACCGCATTTATTTGTTTATCAAATTTAAGACTCTGATCCCAGAAAACACCTAGGTTCGTAATACAGGAAGAAGTAAAAGGAGCAAGGTAGTCCAGATTGATACTTCTGCTCCCTGAATTTTCACTAGGGCTAAAGACTATAACCTCGTTTTTGATTCATTCAGACATAGAAAATTTTGAGAGAACCACGTTTTCACTTCATCCAGGCATGCAAAAAGAGATTCCAGAGCAGCACGTTTATTTTGTTTCAGAGGAAGATAAATTTGGGTATCATCTGCATAGCAGTGAAATGATACACCATGCTTTCTGAAAATAGAGCCCAAAGGAAGTAAATACAAAGAAAAAAGAATGGGTGCGAGAATAGAACCCTGCGGCACTCCACAGGAAAGTTTAGCAGGCAATGAAGAAAAATTGCCCAATCTGACAGAGAAACTTCTATTTGTTAAATATTTGTTATTCTATTTTGTTAAAACAGTTCCCCGGATGCCCACAAAATATTCTAGTGAAGATAAAAGAGTTTTATGATCAACTGTATCAAAAGCCGAGGTTAAGTCTAACAGAATTAGGATAACAGAGTCACCAGAGTCAGTCGTCAACATAATATCATTAAGGACCGGTAATAAAGCAGACTCTGTGCTATGCAGAGGCTTAAAACCAGACTGGAAGGTTTCAAAAATATGATTTGCACTAAGGAAAGACTGTATCTGAATAAACAGTTTTCTCGAGTGCTTTTGTAATAAACGGAAGATTTGAGATGGGTCGAAAACTATTAAAATTACTAGCATCAAGAGAAGGTTTCTTAAGAAGAGGAGTCACAGTAGCTTCTTTGAGGCTATCAGGTATTGTCACTGAAACTAGACATTTATTCAGAAACAACACCAAACTAGGGCCAACCGAGTCGAAAATTTGTTTTAAAATACGTGGAGGGAGAACATCATGAGAGCAAAAAGAAGGTTTCAAATGGTCGATAGTTTCTTTGAGAGACTGGAGAGAAACTGGATCAAAATCACTCCATATGGCTGAAGAACAGCAAAATTCAGGTGAAACATTAGCAAGTGGTTGCAACTGAGATCTCAGAGTAGTAATCTTATCACAGAAAAACCTTGAGAAACCTTCACATAATGACACTGAGGGATTTGAAATCACATTTACAGGAGGATTTAACACAGAATTTATAACAAAAATAAGGCTTTAGAGCTATGATGATTCTTTGCAATTAAATTAGAAAAATACTTAGACTTAGCGTATTTCACTGCTTTCTGAAAAGTAGCAAAACAGTCTTTAAGCATTTCATATGAAATTTGCAATTTGTCCTTTTTCCATTTTTGTTCAGCTCTTCTACAAGCTTGCCTCAGAGAGTGGATGTTATCATTGAGCCATGGTTCAGTTTTAGGTTTAGACTTCTTAGGTTTAAGAGGAGCAGTGGTATTCAAAACCTCTGAACAAGCAGTATTAAACAGACTAAGATGCTGTTCAGCATCCAAGTCAGGCAAAAATGACTCCAGGGACAATTATGACTTTACATCTCGCAATTCTGACTTTACATTTCACTATTCGGAGTTTATATCTCACTATTCAGAGTTTACATCTCACTATTCGGAGTTTACATCTCACTATTCAGAGTTTACATCTCGCAATTCTGACTTTACATCTCACTATTCAGAGTTTACATCTCACTATTCAGAGTTTACATCTCACTATTCAGAGTTTACATCTCGCAATTCTGAGTTTACATCTCACTATTGGGAGTTTACATCTCACTATTCAGAGTTTACATCTCGCAATTCTGACTTTACATCTCGCAATTCTGACTTTACATCTCGCAATTCTGACTTTACATCTCACTATTCAGAGTTTACATTTCGCAATTCTGACTTTACATTTCACTATTCAGAGTTAACATCTCACTATTGGGAGTTTACATCTCACTATTCAGAGTTAACATCTCGCAATTCTGACTTTACATTTCGCAATTCAGAGTTTACATCTCACTATTCAGAGTTTACATCTCGCAATTCTGACTTTACATTTCACTATTCAGAGTTTACATCTCGCAATTCTGACTTTACATCTCGCAATTCTGAGTTTACATCTCACTATTCTGATTTTACATCTTGCCAAATTCTGACTTTACATCTCACTATTCAGAGTTTACATCTCACTATTCAGAGTTTACATCTCGCAATTCTGACTTTACATCTCGCAATTCTGACTTTACATCTCGCAATTCTGACTTTACATCTCGCAATTCTGACTTTACATCTCACTATTCAGAGTTTACATTTCGCAATTCTGAGTTTACATCTCACTATTCAGAGTTAACATCTCGCAATTCTGACTTTACATCTCACTATTCAGAGTTTACATCTCGCATAATTCTGACTTTACATCTCGCAATTCTGAGTTTACATCTCGCAATTCTGACTTTACATTTCACTATTCAGAGTTTACATCTCACTATTCAGAGTTTACATCTCACTATTCAGAGTTAACATCTCACTATTCTGACTTTACATCTCGCAATTCTGACTTTACATCTCGCAATTCTGACTTTACATCTCACTATTCAGAGTTAACATCTCGCAATTCTGACTTTACATCTCACTATTCTGAGTTTACATCTCACTATTGGGAGTTTACATCTCACTATTCAGAGTTTACATCTCGCATAATTCTGACTTTACATTTCGCAATTCAGAGTTTACATCTCACTATTCAGAGTTTACATCTCGCAATTCTGACTTTACATCTCGCAATTCTGACTTTACATCTCGCAATTCTGAGTTTACATCTCACTATTCTGATTTTACATCTTGCCAAATTCTGACTTTACATCTCACTATTCAGAGTTTACATCTCACTATTCAGAGTTTACATCTCGCAATTCTGACTTTACATCTCGCAATTCTGACTTTACATCTCGCAATTCTGACTTTACATCTCGCAATTCTGACTTTACATCTCACTATTCAGAGTTAACATCTCGCAATTCTGACTTTACATCTCACTATTCTGAGTTTACATCTCACTATTGGGAGTTTCCATCTCACTATTCAGAGTTAACATCTCGCAATTCTGACTTTACATCTCACTATTCTGAGTTTACATCTCACTATTGGGAGTTTCCATCTCACTATTCAGAGTTAACATCTCGCAATTCTGACTTTACATTTCGCAATTCAGAGTTTACATCTCACTATTCAGACTTTACATCTCGCAATTCTGACTTTACATCTCGCAATTCAGAGTTTACATCTCACTATTCAGAGTTTACATCTCACTATTCAGAGTTTACATCTCACTATTCAGAGTTTACATCTCACTATTCAGAGTTTACATCTCACTATTCAGAGTTTACATCTCATAATTCTAACTTTACATCTTGCAATTCTGTTTTTCCTCTGAAATTTTTAATTCATATCTCCACCGCAGAAAAAAAGGGAAAAAAGGGTAATTTTGACTTTTTATCTCGCATTCTGAGTTTATATCTTGCAATTCTGACTTTATATCTCATAATTCTGACTTTATCTCACAATTCTGACTTTACATTTTTCAGTGCTGTATGTCAGTAGTTTTACAGTAATATTTATATTTAACTACTGTATACCCATGCTTCATTCAAATGATTTGTTTCACCACTATCATGCTTTTTTTCCCAGGTGCAGTTGTTTATTAGTTTCTGACAAATAATAATGAGATTTTACTTCAGCTGGTTTCTTGAAGACCAGCGGTTCAGTTCGAGAGGTTACAGGACGTCTAACCTACAAACCCTGAACACTGACGCTTTAAAGATGCATGTGTGAAGCTCCATGTCAGCGATCAGTAACCCAACACCGGCTCTCTGGTTACCCGTCAGCACTCCAGCTTATCCTAGCTCTACTAACTAACTACATCCACAAACCAACTGAGTTAATTAACAACTCAAACAGACACGCACACGTGTTCGGCTTCAGCTCAGTGAAGCTCATGAACTGGTTTGTGCTGTGATGAATCCAGCACGGGTTATACAAGCAGTCATAAACGTTCAAGGGCAGATGTTGTAGTGCTCACTGCTCATGTATTTGAAGGGAGCGAGTGGGTCTCGGGAAATAACGACACAAATAGAGGAGTGTCTGAGATGAAGGTGAAGAAGAGAAATACAAAAGATCTCATTCATTCAAACACATTAACACTGATTCATCTGCACTGAATCATAAAGGATTCTGATTTATTAAATCCATTCTTTTATGGAAACACATCCTGCTGCCTAAATAACTCAATTACTCCTAATGCCATACTAATCAATAACAAGATTTTTGTTAACATTTTAATGTCATTATTTAATCAAAGTCGAATAGTTTTGGTTAGACTGCTTTAAAATTAATCTCTTAAACTTCTTCAGTCTATCAAAAGCATTTACTGAAACTAAACTGCAGAAATTTTAAACACATCCTTTCTCTCTCATCACATTTAGTTCAATTATATTCCATTTATTTATTTTTTAAAGCATGTTAAAAACAACATGCTGATCCAATGTCAAATGATCCATAAAACAAAAGCAAAAAGCATCAATCCAATAATAAGACTCAAACAGAAGAACATTCAAGATCTGTAAACAGATCCAAACTCATGACAATCATTCAGGGTCTGGATTTTTAAAAACTACAGAACCAGTTCTGAATAAAAACTGCTTCTCAATCTGAAAGTATTTCACTTTATCCTCCGGTTTCATGTTGGCTTTAACAAAGCGTTACATAATGGATGAATCTGAGAAGATCTTGTTCTCTGAAGGCTGAAGGTGAACATCTGAATCATCATCACCCTGACGTCTCATTCCATTGTAGTCATAATTCTGCAGCGTTTGACCTCGAAACTTTCTGGCAATAATGTTCTGGTCACTTCCGCAATTCTCCGAGGGGTCAGAGGTCACGGGACTGAGTCTGCAGTGACGCTCAGGAAATGGAAGCTGAAGCTGCAGTGTGATACGGGCTGTTGCACATTAATGTGTTCACCTGAGCGCCTGGATTCAGCTTACCAGCACTGTGTGTGTGTGTCAGGTGTATGTATAGAACTGTCCTGTGTGCAGGGGTGTGTGCATTAAGATTTTGTGAATGAGTGTGTGTGTGTTGTTCATTAAATTTTAAAGGATGTACTGGGATCAGAGCCCGGGACACAACAGAAGCCTAAATCACACACAGACCAACAACACGTCGCCATGGTTACAGACCCACAACTTCCCTTCACCATGGTAACCATGGTGTGTGTGTCTGTGTGTGGTTTATTACCAGGGTCTAAAATTAACAACTGACAGTTACAAACATTTTATACATTTTGCTGGTTGGCTGCTCACAGTATCCTAATATCAAAGCAACTCAATTACATATTAAAAAAATAAACAGTTTGATGGCTGGTAAAAATATTGAATTCACTCATCATTAACAGGTGTGTCAAAACATTAATTTTGGACCCTGTTTGTGATAGAGTTGCTAAACCAGGTTACAGCATCATTAATACAAGATTCAGCTGTCAGAACATGATGAGGAACACCCTAGCAACCACACCAAACACCCTAGCATCCACACTGAACACCCTAGAAACCACAATGAACACCCTAGCAACCACACCAAACACCCTAGCATCCACACCGAACACCCTAGTAACCACAACAAACACACAGTCGCCTTAGTAACCATACAGTCACCTTAGCAACCATACTGAACATCCTATCAACCATAACAAACACCCTAGCTACCACATTGAACACCATAGAAACCACACCAAACACAGTCACCTTAGCAACCACAGTCACCTTAGAAACCACACTGAATAATAGTGTCAATTACAGTCACATAGCAACACCCTAGCAACCACACTGAACACCCTAGAAACCACACTGAACAATAGTGACAATAGTGTCAATTACAGTCACATAGAAACCACACTGAACACATCACAGTCCATGGCAATACTCTATTAATGATACTGAAGACATTACTGTCACCTAGCAACACCTTAACAACCACATTGCACATTAGTTGCATTGCAACACCCTAGCAACCACACTGAACAAATTTCAGTCCATAGCAACACCCTAGCAACCACACTAAACACATCAGTTCATAGCAACACCCTAGCAACCACACCAAACAATACTGACAAGTGTCAATTGCAGTCACATAGCAACACACTAGCACCCACACTAAACATCACAGTCCATAGCAGTACTCTAACAACAACACTAAAGGCATTACTGTCACCAAGCAACACTCTAGCAACCACACTACACATTAGTTGAATAGCAACACCCTAGCAACCACACTGAACACATTACAGTCCATAGCAACACCCTAGCAACCACACTGAACCCTGTACAGTTCATAGCAATACTCTAGCAATGATACTGAAGACATTACTGTCACTTAGCAACACCTTAAAAACCACACTGCACACATAGCAACACCCTAGCAACCACATGGAACATTATAGTTACATAGCAATGCCTTTGCATCACGTCAGTGAGTTTTACATGGGAAAACAGCAAACATCTGGTTTCTATAAGGCTGTGAGTTGAGTTGGACTGAAGACAGGCCGCAGCTCCTTGAGCCCAGCGATCATCAATGCTAATATAATTCGGCTAAAGCTCCACCTGAACCATCAGCCAATCACTTTCAGCATTACTGACCACATATCCAATCACACTCATCGACCTGACGGCGGATGTGCCTCGTGTTCCCGACTAAAACGAGTAATATTATCTGAAATATATTTCACGGGGACAGAAATAAACCTCACTGAAATACAATGGCTGTAATTGTATTGATGAGCCATTACGTCGCTCAGAGAGCCGATAGTTCATCTAAAATACACCGTAAAGCCATTTTGAGATGGATTTGGGCTGGTTGTACTCACCATCGGCCTGCGATTCTCCACCAGGTTCAGACCAACGATTCCCAAGAATGCTCCAAAACTCAGCTGCCATCGAGAAGAGAACAAACTTGATTTAACTTAATATCTTGACCAGTGTTGGGGGTAATGCATTACAAGTTACGTAATCAGATTACTTTTTTCAAATACTAACTAGTAAAGTAATGCATTACTTTTTAATTTACAAGAAAATATCTGTTACTTTTTAAAATAAGTAACGCCAGTAACTTTGTTTCCCATTTATTGATTGGCAGCTCTGCTGTCCTCATGTTGAGAGAAATCAGGAGTAAGATGTTACTTTAGTGCTAGAATAAATGTGAACGTGCATTAATTCATCTCTCACAAAAACAAAACAGATTCAGTATTCTCAAAATGAATAAACAGTGAAATGCAACTGATGCAATATGATGCAAACCTGCAATAATTAAATATGTTAAATAAGACGAATATCATTTATGTATCTAATCCCATTTTATTAACCAATGTCTTTACTGCTGACCTTTGATGATCCAATTCAATCATACTAATAAGCAAAAATCACTCTAGATAATCTAACATTTGTTATTGTGGAAGAGTGTTCTACTGTTAGATGTGAATTTACTTTTCCTTCAAGCTTTTGGTGTGAAAGGGCTTCTACGTTTGCCGAAAATAGAACTCTTTATATTAAAAACAAACAAGCAAGCCCAGCCCAGATTTGAAAAGTAACGCAAAAGTAACGTAAAGCATTACTTTTCATAAAAAGTAACGCAATTAGTTACTTTTTTTTTTAGGGAGTAACACAATATTGTAATGCATTACTTTTAAAAGTAACTTTCCTCAACACTGATCGTGACTCTATCTTCATCAGCAAAATAATGACAGACTGCTGTTTTATTGCTCCAATGAAAGGACAAAACAAAGAGTTGATTAAAGTGATGATGTGGAGTCACTCACTATAATCCCGGGATAGTATCCAGACACGGCCACGTTATCCGTCTGTGTGGCCGACAGCAGCCCGACCACCAGAACCAGAACAGAGAGTCCAAACAGAGACACCGAACACCAGAGAGCCGTACGCCGCCGCTTCACAAACACATCTGGACAAACAACACACACTCATACAGCTGTGCACTAGTATTGATGCATGTAAACTATATTATCAGCCGGCTCTAAAACATTACACACATAACAGATCCAAGTGTTCTCTGAACACAAAACATTTCAATGTTTTAAAACAATGTTTCAAATGTTTTTATGGGAACATTCCATTGTATCATTTTTAAACATTATGGGAACGTTACATTTGATTGTTCTCTGAACGTTCTGAAACAAGTGGTAACATTTAAAAAATGTTAGTTGAACATTTAAAACTACGGTGATGCATTGCTGCCACACACATATTTTTTCCACTCAATTATGTCGTAATAAGATGTTATGTAGTTTTAACGACAACTTTTCTCGTAATAACGAGATGTTATTTTGTTAAAACGACAATTATCTCGTTACAATTACATCTTTTCTCATAATTATGAGATGTTTTCTTGTTAAAACAACATTTTTTTTTCTCGTAATAACGACATATGTCATAAAAACGATATGTTATAATAGATATATGGTAGCCTATATTATGTGAGCGAGCTGATTGTCCGTGCTACTGTCCTGACATAAACGAGGATCTGCAGGCTGCTGAAGTTATGAAATGCACTGTTTTAAATGTATTTTAATGTAATGGTTTTAATTTGTAGTGGCATGTTTATTAGGATTAATCTCCAATCTGTCTACAACATAGTGCTATCCAATAACTGCACTCAGACCCATGACTCATTTATGATTGAATATGGACTCTGGGCTTGGAATATTTCTTTATTTGAATGACTGAAGTGTGATTTAACAACAAATTGAAATATGAACAAAAAGAAACGAGAAAACATCTCGTTATTATGAGAAAAGATGTCGTTAAAACGACATAATTGAGTGGAAAAAATAATGTGTGTGTGGCAGCAATGCGTCACCGTATAAAACATTTCAACAATGTATAAGTAATGTTTGCGTTCTAACGTTTTGAGAACCTAATTAAAGACCTGATAACTTTGAACAAACATTCAATTAACGTGTTCATAACTTTGAGAGAACCTTGACAGAACGTTCTGAGAATGTTCCCTCAACTGCTTGCTCATGTCTTTCTTGGTTATAGGAACGTCATCTAATCAGATAAATGTGACTATAAGGCATGAATATATTAAGATATTATAAACATTAACATCATGATTTTCTGTAAAGCTGCTTTCAAAAATCGCTATACAAATAAAATATTGTGTTTTATACTGCAAAATAACATTTACAGTAAACATGCCAAAATGTAAAACTGCACTGCATTTCATGCAATGATGAGGATAAAAACACGGCAGGTGTGACCTTATATTTCAACCAAAAGTTACTTGTCCTTGTTTTATCATCATGCATGCAAGCTTTATAAACACATTTGAGACCCAATAGAATATTTGCACTTTCTGGCCACACTTTATTCAATCTATAAATAAATAAAAATGTGTTATTGACTATTGAAATGAACAGCAACTTATTCAAATTTAACAGACACGAACCACTTTTCTCAAAGACAGGATAGATTTCATGAAGTAATTAATGCATGAACTTGCTCTCCTCACAGATGCTCGTCATGTATGAGAGAATAAAGTCAGTCAGTCACAATAATAATGATATGCCGTTATTACAGATGAGCTGATGTTATTATTATGATCACTTTATGCGGAACTCACCTGCGGGATCCGCGTTGGTCTGCGGCGCGTTCTGTGGCTGCTGCATCGCGTCTGTCTGATGTCTGATATTTCACGCACAGAATTTAATTCACAAAAATAAAGTTTATAAAGAGACTTTTCCTCCGTGTTTACAGTAATCCCGCGTCAGTGCCGCAGCGGAGAGACAGGTAAAGCGATGCGCGCGCGGGACTGACGCATGACGCTCCCGTTACAAGAGACCACGCGACGCCACACGCGACTCTACAAACACAGAGTAGAGCTGGAGTCAACACCACCTGATCTGCGTCCAGACCGAGTCAAGACTCACTGCTTGAGAAATGTCTTGTTTTTAAATCATTAAGTAGAATAATAAGACACTATATAGAGCTGTTACCAATCAAATGAAATCACGAACAAAATTCATCCATGCATAAATAATGCTTTAAAAATTAACTTTTCTTTATTGAATATTTGTATAAAAGCAATATCAAATTTGTGAAAACAGCTCTCTTGCTCTTGTGATGTTGCTTAATTAGATCATATTTTAGGCTGTAATATAAAAAGAGATGTCATACAAGTACTTTTTGCAACAATATCTTGAATTTTGTGGGTATTTGTATTAATTTTGGTGACATTTTTGACAATCTAATTAATTTTGGACCCAGCATAACAGTATAAATCATGGTTCTCAGCAAGGGAGCCTCAAGATAACCAACTCAAAATAAGACAAAAGTTTTTTTTTGTTTTAATAATGAATATACATCTTTCTAGTCATGCTAAGTTCTAAAATATTACCAATGTTAAGTGAACGTTCCATTGTATCATTTTGCAAAGATACTGGGAATGTTACTTTTAAATGTTCTCTTGAAAATTCTAAAACTAGTAACATTTATATAAAAAAAATAAATTAAACATCTAAAATGTTTCAAACAACGTTTTTGTGATAATGTTTTGAAAACATTACTACAGATCAGATAAATTAACAAATATTCTATTAATGTTTTTCGTTCATAATTTGAGAACCTTGACACAACATTGACCAAAGTTATGACAACATTCCGTCATAACTGGAAATATAGCAAATCTCAGCTGCTTCACTGTTTGTATAACAGATATATCACCCATATATTTGTAAAACAAATCTAAGATCTTTCCACTGAGACAGAACCATTCAGCAGATACTATTCCAAAGCAATTTATGAAGAAAACCATAAACGTTCAATCATACTGGAACAATGTTAGAAGAACCACAATAGTGGATTTCAAAAGTAAAGCAGAAAAGTACTACTAACTTTAATGCTATTGATCAGGGAGAAAAGAAGCTTTTCACATTTATTTCAGGATTATCCAAGCAACAGACTTAAAGATCTGAATCCTGAGAGTTTAAGGGATCAAATGACTCTGGGTTCCAAACCAAGATGAACATGAACCACATTAAATCTCTCCAAACAGAAGTGATTCTTCTGCTGCTGTGTGAACATGTAAAAACAAACAATTCAAATCAACAAAACACATTAGCATTTTAAAGACTGACTTTATTTACAGAAAAAAAAAAACAGAAAAGAGTCAACAAACATACGAGAAAAAGACAGACAAACAACAGCAATTACTGCGTTGGGCATGCGTTAGCATTGCTGCCAGCATCAGGCTTTGCTGGGGAAGAGTTAGGAATCTGCCACCAGTCTTTCACTGGTGCTGCATTTGATGCCACGCTGGAGCTGGAACCTGAAACAAAAACAGAGTTAGTGGTGCATTTCTATAGCACTTCATACAACACAGATTGTTTTAAAGCAGCTTCACACTAATAAATATACAAAATAAGATGCTAATGTTGTAAAATTCATCAATTATGAAAGACGTTCAATTTCAGCGTGCCATTACGGTTCATGTTTGTGTTCTCATTCAATAGTGTGAGTGCAGTTAAATCAATAATATTGTATGAATATTGTCATTTAAACCCACACCAAACAAGCCAACGGTGACAATGAAACCAGACTCCAGGTGACAGAAAGGAGAAACCAGGCACCATTGTTCTGTTATTAGGGCTGCACGGTAATCGTTAAATGGTTAATCACCATTATTTTGCTCATAAACATCACGGTTATTGCTAGGGATGTAAATCGGATAGCTCGTCACGATACGATGAGATATTGATTCTCATACCCAGCAATACAATATTTGCCGATACCTCAAAAAAAAAAAAAAAAAACCTCTACTATAAGTTTCGATACAGGAGTATATTGATCATTTATCGAAGATATTATGTGTGACCCTGGACCACAAAACCAGTCTTAAGTGTCAATTTTTTGGGGCTGAGATGCAACTATTTGAAAATCTGGAATCTGAGGGTGCAAAAAAATCTAAATATTAAGAAAATCATCTTTAAAGTTGTTCAAAATGAAGTTGATAGATTTACGGTAAGAAATTTAAAAAATATCTTCATGGAACATGATCTTTATTTAATATCCTAATGATTTTTGGCATTAAAAAAAAAGGATAATTTTGACCCATACAGTGTATTTTTGTCTATTGCTAAAAATATAGCCCAGCGACTTAAGACTGGTTTTGTGGTCCAGGGTCACGTATACCTATTTTAAACCGTCTATTTAAACGGTCTATATTTTTAACAACTCACAAATGTATAACATGAACATTTATCTGAAATTTTCACATCCTGTACCTCAACTGGGACATTCAAAAAAAAAAAAAAAAAAGGCCTAAACTTTTTTTTTTTTTTTAAATAAAGAAAAATAAGTCAAGAAATTCTTTCAGGTTTCTGGGTGAAATGCAATGTGTAAAACAGTGTAAATCCTCAGGAAACAACAAAAACAAGGTATTCCAGTTCTTGGAAAACACACATTAATGAAGAAAAATATATATTTGGGGCTGCTGCTATGGGCTCAGTGCTAAAAAAAAATATATATATATATATTTTTACCAAATTACAAGCAATAGCAGAAAATAAATACTATAGAACAAAGACACAAATTCAATAAACGCTGCTTTTTGGGTTTTTTTCAGGTCTAAAAGAATTTCAGGTACAGAAATTTCATAAATGTAAAATAACTGCATAGTCTTCACTGTAGAAATTTAATAATGATTAATCATTATTAATGTTACAAAAGTTACTCATTCAGGAGCAGTGAGCGCTACTCCTCTGACAGCAGCAGGTTTATTATTAGTCTGCTTTCACTTTAAGAATGAAAGCACGGATCCAATACATTGATACACATGCCTTTTCTTTCTCAGCTGTTGACGTTAAGACAGTCCTAACCGACTGCGTTTTTGTCACCTTGTGCCTTCAGGCAGTCTTATTATTGAGTCCTAACATGAGTTTCAATGAGAATTCACAAGTCGGTGGTTATGCATAGACAGACACTGCGTAAAAATGTGGACAGTGCCAAAATAAAGCCGCCTATTTATACTACAGATATCAGTATTTTATGCATGGCATCGATACATCGTATCATTAGACATTTGATCGATGTATCAATCCGTATCGATGGATTGTAACACCCTTAATTATTGCCATTTAATTTTTCTTCTTTTTTACATTTAATCAGAATTATTGAACTAATCTATATCTATATCTATATATATAAAACGGCGGCCAAATAATCGCAATAGGGCTGCAAAACAATTAATCGATTCAAAATACAAGTTTACATACTGTGTATATTTATAATGTATATATAAATACACACACGTATGTATATATTAAGGAACAAATGTTAGATTTATATATAAAGTCTTCATATTTATATAGAATATAAGTTATAAACAAGTTTAGATACAAATACATACAATACATAAAAATATATACTGTATGTGTGTGTATTTATATATACATACACAGTACACAATGTAAACAAAAACATTATGCTTTCTTTCTTTATGCTTAATCTTAATATATATTTTAATTAATTCATAATCAATTAATAATTAATAACATATACACATACATATATATATATATATATATATTTTTTTAATGACTTTCACTTCTTTTTATGTAAAGCACTTTGAATTACCACGGTGTATGAAATGTGCTATATAAATAAACGTGCCTTGCCTAATCGTGATCACGATTTCTGCTTCTGTCAATTTAAAGAATGATTCATTGTGCTCTACTCTACCCCGACCAGACTCAAGACTCTCGAGTGAAACACCACAACACCACACAACCACAGCCAATCAGAGAGTGCAGGAACAACATTCAGCAGGATTATGGAGCTTCACACTGTGCCAGTTTAAACACTGTGTTAAAGCACTGGAGTGTGCTAGTGAAAAACACCTAGGGGTGTGCGAGATCACGATTTATGATCATGGACGATTCAAATGTCTCCTGATAAAAAAATCGTGATATGATATTTTTGCCATGTCGCCCACCCCTAAAAACAGCCCACACGTGCATTTACCCTCTTCATCGCTGTCTGAAGAATCCACGCCGGGCTCGGCCGGAGTACAGGAATCCTCTAACATGAAAACACTCACAGTAACTGATCTGCAGGCGTGACTGCACGACACACGGCACGACACACGGCAGCGCTCACGTACCTGGCACCGTCCCGAGGCTGGAGTTATCGAAGAACTGTGTGGGATGGCTGAGAGGGACAGGAACGCTGGAGCGTACGTCAAAGAACTTGCTCTTGGGCGAGTCCAGGAACGTCTTCGGCGAGTTGAGCTCCGTCTCTGTCAGAGGAGGAAGGCGTTTGGTTGGCGTGCATGGAGCGTCTCGCTTGCTCTCCTTCATCTTGTACGCTCTCCGCTTCCATTTGTTGATTTCCTCCTGCTGCTTGCTCACCAGACTACATGAGGAACAGTTGGGAAAGGTCTGAGTCATGCTTTTAGACAAAGAGGAGACCGATTACGGAATGCACTTCCTTTTAATATCAAAAATGCACCAACCATGGATCCCTTTAAAAAGTTGATTAAGACGCATTTATTTAAGGTTGTTTTTAATTTTTGCATTTTTGTGTTTTAGTTTTACTGTAGCGCTTTGGGTTTAAGAAAAGCACACTAAAAATAAAATGCATTATTATTATTATTACTACTACTACACAGGGCTTCTGCAGGTTTGATGAACAGTGGTAGTATATTTTTATTTAATGCCATGTCAGCATCTTAGGCTATTTTGATGGTAAAAACGAAAAAAAAAAAAAAACACAAGTATAACAAATACAATAAAAACCAGCAAAGAAACAAACAAGTTATATAACAAGACTTTTTCTGGCAAAATTAGTCTTTTTAAAGACTAAAAGAATTTAAGGAATTAACTGAACGGAACATAATACACCAATATGGTCTCTAAATTGTTGCTAACACAAGACATTCACATTTAGTGTTTAAAAATACAACTTCCTGCAGATCTCCATTAGTTTAATTCATTTACAAAACAAAAACAAAACAATTTGAATATAACTTTTACTATATCTTCTGATTACTCTGCAAAAATATGATGTTCTTCCTCAGTATTCTTATCTTGTTTTCCGATGCGAATTTCTAAAGATTCATAAATCAAGATATATTTACTGGAGAATCAAAATGACTTGTTTTCTGAGAAATAGATCAAAATGAAGCACGTTCATGATCATCAAGAACATATATCTGCCAATGGTCTCAGAAAAACAAACTTAATTAAGGGAAAACTAGTTTTCATTCCCCATTATCAGATATTTGCTCACACTTTGTTCAATTTCTCATAAAACAAGACTTCAAATTTTCATTTTCCAACTCCAGGAAATGTATCTTGATTTAAGGATGTTTGTACTGGAAATCAAATGAAAAATGGAGGAAGAATTCCTGTTCTGCAGTGCACGAAACATTTAATGCCATGACCAGATCACAGGTGTGCGTCAGGCGGCCTTATCAGCGGCGCACAAGATGTGATGACGATGTAGGTGTCGTTGCTTTTCAATGTTTTTGTGAGCTTATCCAGTTGAACCACTAGATGAGGCGCTGCTGCGTTGTTCATTCAAAATATTACAGAAAAACAGAACATCAGTGTGGAGAAGATGTTTACGTCAAAACTGAAACCGAGCTGTTCACTTCACGTAGAACGCATATTTATCGCATTTTCTAGAGGGACATCTATCAGCGCTGCACTCACGTCTCGCACAAGAGAGAAGCATGTTTAGAAAGCATGTAAAATTAATGCAAGTCCAACTTTTAAAAAAATATGAGACATTATGGTGCAGGAGAGAAAATAGCCTGTTACTGCTAAATTATGATTTTTTTTTTAAATTTAAAAATCTCAGAGAACAGTTCATGACCCCTTTAATAAACGTGCATTAGTAATATTTAGGTCGATGCACCCTCTTGTGGCCTTCCCCCTAACTGAAATTATGCCTTTTAAATTTGAATATTGACAATATTTAAGCGCAAAATTCAAATTTCGTTTTTTAGCCATTTTGAGAGCCCTAGTGCTGACCGCAGCAGAAATGACGTGATGTTTCAGTGCGGTTACCTCTCAAACTGAACGTTCTTCTTCTGCAGCTCCTCCATCTTCTTCTCTTTGAGGGACGTGACCGCTCTGGTGCTTGAGCACAATTTAAGGTCAAACTCATCACCGTCTATGACTGTAGAAGACATTTAAACAGATCAAACGATGAGAAATGAGCACAAGATGTGCATAAAACACTTAGAAAGTCACATCAACACTCTCTTAAATTAAGTTCCTGCTAGGATTCATCATTGAGGATATTCTAAAGAAAAACACGTTTGTCACCATAATCTTCACTAAATGTCACTTTCGCCATTCAATCACTTGATTAAATCATTTGCAACCTGTTCCAGGGTGGACTGTAATCCAAGTCAGAGATGCAAACAGGTAAGGAAGGAAAAAAAAGATGAGAACATTGCGCAGATCGGGGGCATGTGCTCCACACGGAGATATTTGCTTTACACGCTCATTTGAAGTTACTTTATTTAAAATATTTTTTATTACCTTATATGTCCAAAACTGTTATTTTGTTTAACATCTTGTTGCAACATTTTACAGAAATCAAGACTGAATATATTTGGTCAAAATCCCATGTTATAAATGATGACGTGTTACGCAGGTTTTTAAAGACAGTATTGGCTGATTAGACAGCTATAGCTATGTTTCCATCCACCTTTTTCTATGCGCATTTTGGGATAACGCATAAAAAAAAACAACGCTGGATGGAAACGCCAAGATGCGCATAAAAAATTTAAAAAAAAAACACCACCACGTATGCACTCAATCGATCTCATTTCACAGCATCTGAAACACTTGAGAAAAGTCTCATCAAAGTGCTTCGTTATAATTAACTCCAAGAACTGCTTCCCAAACAGCAGACTCCGAAAATAAGATAACATGACCACGCTTCGTCTGCGCGCTCTGAAGCTCGTGATTTATTGTCTACACAAATTATTATATACAGTGCCTTCTACTGCAGCAAATGTTAGTTAATCAGGAAGTGATGATTTTGTTCTCTTCAACTCGCTGGATGGTTTCCGTTTCGGTGCTTTATTCGCAAATGTTTAAAGCGATATTCTGATTTTGCGCATAAGTTTAATTCGTAACTTTGGATGGAAACATGGCTAATGCTGACCTAAAAATCTCTCTCTCTCCACCGTTCCCACATCTCAGACCTCAAATACATAACATATCACCCTTTTTAGACAGTTTTTGAAGTAAAGAATGAAGAAAATACTATGCAAAACATATTGAAACAACCAATTCTTTACCCCTTCATAAAAACACTTTCTCATTGGATCTAAGCAAATCTCAGGAGTGACATTTTGATCTCAAATAAGTGAGTTGTCACTGAAAGGTGAGGAGTTTGCATCTATGCCAAGTGTCTTACATGACTGTTCATCATCCTGTTGCATTTTCCTCAGGGTCTCTTTCAGCTTGCGGATGACGTCGGCTCTGTGCTCCAACACAGAGGTCATCTGTGCAACTCTAGAATAAAAACAATCACAGAAACACATTTAGCACGCTCTTCCCAGACTAAACCGTACGTCACAGGATCAGCGGCTCATAAACGGCACACATACTCCTTCTCATGACTCGTGGTGAGCGATGTGATCCAGCTCCATTTTGACAAGTTTGTCTTTGAGAGCGGCGAGTTCAGCAGCTTCTGGTGTCATGCTCCTCTTAGCCAGAACCTGCAGGACAAATCACGGGAAAATCAAGTATGAAGTGGACGCTGAGAGAATCAAAAACTGCATTCGGTCACAAGACGAAAATCACATTATATTCAGTATTTAATTAGGAAAAGCTTGGATATGGGGCAGAAAATGTATATTTATACCAGTTCATATAGTTAATCAATTTCACATGAAGAGTGCCGTTTTTTTCTCCAAAAATGACCATGATTACAAATGTGATATTGAACTCTTGTAAAAATAAATCAATAAGTTAAGAGATTTGCGTTTTAGACACTATATTTCCTATTTTTGCACAATTTCGGCAACAAAAATAATTCCAAACAGTTACAGCACTGTTTTGCATCTCTGAGCAACATGACCGTGATTCATTCCTGAATGAATCAACTGTTTAAATGATTCGGTTCAATCACAACGACTCACTTATTAACAGTGACTTGCTGCCACCTGCTGGTGGTTTTAATTTCACATTTAAAGTATCTATTCAATGTTTTGTGTTTAATATCAAAACATTATTTATGCATTTGTAATTGCAGGTTAAATGCATTCATGTCCTACATTAAACTGTGTAAATGCATCTAAACACCACTTCAGACGCAGCTTCTGTGTTTCCTCTGCATTGCAAAGATTATTTTTATTGATGCGGATTTAATTTGCTTGGTAACAGCCCAAATGTCCTCTTATTCTAATTCACCGATTAAATGTAAGAATTTGACTCAAAAGACAATGAACACTTTTAGAGAGAGAGAAAAAAAACAAAACAAAAAGGTAAAAATCAATTTAAACTTATTGGAAAATATTAATTTGTATCTGACTATCACACAGAATGTGAAGAATAATCAAAAACTTTAGGAGTCAAGTGTCCACAGCAGTCTTTAAAATACCAGCACAATAACACTCAAAATATTGTCTAATTATCGTTTTTGATAAAATCTCAGAAAATATAGATTTATCAATAAATCGCACACCCCTACTCTCAGCACATTTCTGCTTGCTTTCTATAAACTCAAACACAAAGCGTATAATGACCTGCACAAACATTCAACTATTAACCAACCTCTGACTCTTTAAGTTTGTCTTTCAAGCTCTTGATCAGGGCTTTCTTCTCCTTCAGTTGGTCACTGAGCTCCTGGAGCTGAAGATTTGAGGCATCAGCTTGGACCTTCAGCTCCTTCATCTGCTCCTGAATCTCCTGCCAGACAAACAATGGTAAGTGTTTGGAAGTCCTTAAAAACATGTTCTGTAACATATCGCTGTGTTGATATCATCTAGTGATTTGTAGGGGTGTCGCCAACTAAGGATTTACATAGTCGAATCAGATTAGTCAAATCTTGCCTATAGTGGACTGATAGTGAAATTGCGTGTGTGTGTGTGTGTGTGTGTTTGGGGGGTTTGCATATCCCATGTCGGCAAATTAAATTAAATCAGCTAAATTGCCTGTGCGAGCATGCTTTAAGTACAGCGCAACACAGATGCGCTAAAAAAACTAAATCTAAAATTTACAGAATTAAATTAAAACAGAATATACATTTAATAAATAAAAATAAAAAACAAAAGTCCGAATCAAGTCACAAGGTGCAGAACAAATGTGTGCCAAATGCCTAAAGTGCAGGGTAGCATTCAAAACAACACAAATAGTTAAATAAAATAAAATTATAGCCAGAATTGTCAACTTTGTCTTTTTAACTGCAGAGACACAATAAACGCTAAATTGGAGTGGCAGTCTTTTTAGCTAAAGATGTTTTACAGCATCCTAAACTCAAATTAGAACCAGCTGAAATGTTTTTAAATCTCTTGTACCCTACCTGATCAAAGAAAAAACAAAAAACAACAACCAGTCTTTTACATTCAAATTGTGCGCGAGAGGAAAACCAATGTTAACGGTGGCCAGAAGAAGTGCGCTCCTGGTTTGAAGCTTTAATTCCCTGCCGCCGTCTGTCACACTTAAATGTGACACTTAAATCTGTCACAAGGGTGGTTGGATTTACACACGTTAAAAATATTTATTAAAAGCTTTTTCCACATTTTTATTTACAGCGTTATCATAATAGTCTGTATATTAACGTGTTGGGAGAAAAACGGTAGTTCTGTGTGAAATCCGACATCGAGCACCCCCCATATAGCCAAAATGGCACGATCCTCGTTTCATCACACCTCTGCAAAGATTCGATTGGTAGCTGAATCAGGCTCCTCCTATCAAAACATTGAATTTTTGACTATTCCGGGTCACCCCTAGTGATTTGATATGATTATTATTCTTTACGTGAGTGACATGCACAATAGGATGCACTTAGCATGAAAAGGAAATCCACACTTCTTGCTCTGATTTAAGCCTGCATAACAGCGTCACTCTCCGTACCTCCATCTGTTTCTGTGTTTGCTGCAGCTGCAGTGACACTCGCTGATTATCCTGCAGAAGTTCAGCCTCAGTTTTGGGCAGGGTGCCGTGTTGGGCTTGAAGCAGAGTTAAAGTCTGTCTCCTCTGATCCTCGAGCTGCTGCTCAGACTCGGCAGAGGCAGATATGAGCGGGGAGCGCGCAGATTCGCATCGATTCAACAGAGCCTGTTAACCAGAACTGATGGTCAGGAAAGGTGTGGAACAAAAACACGTAACACCACTTCAAAACATATACATCGCTTACAAAATAAAGCGTGCTCAGATGCTCGGTCGCTTTGGAGCGGCGAGTGATTTGTTGCTCGAGCAGCTGTATGATAGCAGTGGCGTGAGGAGATCCGAGCAGAGATCTGAGCTCCTCCAGCTCACGGATCCTGTGCTGATGCTCCTCCGACACCATCACTGCGTGTTTGGCCAAACCGTCCTCCAGAACCCTTAGACCAGCCTCCAGCATCTGATCAACACACACAAATAAGACACATCAGTACCAGCACATTGAAAAATACAGTCAGGACGTTTATTTCTACAGCGGTTTATAAGAGACAGATTGTTTCAGAGCAGCTTCACACAAAGAAAACAAGGCAAAGTCATTTTAGAAGATGAATAAAGCAACTTTACAGAAGACAATAGTGTCATTATTCAACTCAATTCACTGTTGATTCAGTTTAGTTCAATAAAATTCATCAGTCATGACTGGAAAGAGACAAAACTAGTAATTGTCATTGATTAGATTTGTGCATTTCTAGTTTCAAGCTAGGCCTGGGCGATAAAATGGCATTGGTTTTTAATCCACCATACACCGACGATTCATCAATAACCATAGGAGAAAAAAAAAAGTTTGATAGCGCACAATAGTTTCATGCAGAACACAAACACATGCTGTAATGAATGCCGTGCCTGTGATGAGGAGACTGTGAATAAAAAAAATAAATAAGAAAAGGAACATTAGTTGAATTTAAAAAAAATTTGCATTCAGATGCACAAACAGTGTTTTTAAAATTTTAGGTGTGCATCAGGGAGCCTTATCATTGGCACATGTGATGCAGTGATAATGACGCAAGTGTACATGTACGTAAATATTAAAGAAATACAGAAGCTCAATGCGGAGAAGATATTGTTTAGGTTAAAACCAAAACCAAGCCATTCACACAGAACTCATATTCTGCACATTTTTGAGACGGAGAGCCATGATCGTGCATTATTTTGCTCATTGCACCCCCAGGAGACAGGCCAAAAGTTTCCTTAACACTTATTTAATCTGCATATACAAAAGCTGACACTATTTTTAATTTAGCCAATTTGTGTCAAACAACTAATCTCCTGTATTATTATATTTTATAAGTCTTTACGTCAAGTTGTTGCTGTTAATCTGTTTCAGCCTGCTCAAAAAAAAAAAAAAAGTGGTTAAATTTAAGTCTTTTTCTACCGCTGTTTAAAAAAATAAAATAAAGATAAACAATGTATACCAAATGATATGAAACATTATATTGTGATCAATTTTATAGCTATATCACCCAGCCCTATTTCTAGCCCTAAAACAAAAATGATCATACCTGCAGGTAATGCTGCCATCTTTCCAACAGAAGTGTCAGTCTCTGATCCCAGACCTGCTGGAAGTCCTCCTGGAGCGATCGGAACGACTGTGACGGAGACTGAGCCGCGAGCGTGAGCAGGTCCTGCAGACGAGACTCCTCAAACGAGGCCACGTCACGCTGCACCTGCGTCTCAAAGTGAGTCTTATAGCGCTGCGCCAGTCTCCTGTAAGCCTCCTGCAATGGGTTTTCCTCAAGTTAGCATTTCTATTAGATGTTGGTTGTTGTGATGCATGTCTTTGCAGACTCTTACCACAATCTTGATCAGCACATGGTTCAGTCTGGTTGTTTTCTTGGTGTGTGTAACGACGACCGTTCTCTGATCCTTTGGAATAATCTGCAGCAGCTGATAGATCACGGCCCATTCTTCACGGTTTGTGTCCGCTAAAGCATCAGTGGGACGGTCAATGATCAGCTGGAGCGTCGCAAAGGCCGCCTTCACATGGAGGAAAAACCTCACGTCAGACTATTAAGACTTAAGACCACACACACCATCTTCATCAGCAGCAGCAGCAGCATTTACCTGCAGTTTCTCACCAGACGCCTCAATCCCAGGAATCAGATGTGCAGATGGGTGTTTGGACGGCAGGTTACTCTGATCAGAAGACACGCTGCAGTTCACCTCAGTGAGAGACTGAAACACAATGAGACGCAGCTTTAAAAGCAAGTTAAAGGAAGCGGTTATTCTGGGTTAGAACATGAAGAGACTCACCTGACTGAGGGAATGGACTTCAGATTCCAGGAAGATCTTCTGCTTTTGCAGCTGCTCTGCTTTTGATTCAACGTGTGCCAGCTGTGGGAGTATGATCACAACGTTAACAAATATACACTTACTGAAACCGCACTGGAATATGATCTACAGTCACACAGAGTCTTAAAAGGGTGTTTTCATAGGAGGACCATTTCTGGTTCTCCGAAGAACCTTTCGGTGATCAGCTCATAAAAGAAGCATTTGTTTCTTAGTGTGAAGAACATTAATAATCTTAAGTAGCAGAATATTTTTTTTAGTGCTGTCAAACAATTAATCGCATCCAAAATAAACGTTTGTTTACAATATGTGTATGGTGTATTTTTATTATGTATATATAAATTTAATAAAAATATGTATATAATATAACTTGTGTGTGTGTGTATATATATATATATATATATATCTCTCTCTATTCCCGGATGGATTTCATGTAATTTATTATTTGTACATGTATTTAATAATATAAAAGAACCTTTTTCCACAATAAGGAACCTTTAGTCCAAAAACCAGCTTTCATACCAACTAAACTGAGTGTCCTTCTGCATTGACACATTTTCTTATTTGATACTGTAAAGCTGCTTTGACACAATCAGTATTGTTAAAAGCACTATATAAATAAAGAGGACTTGACTTAAATGAGCTAAACTTGGACGTCAGATCCAGTTTGTAGGAGTCTGATTTATTACACCTGCTCTTTTCAGCACAATTTAAGTCCTCACCTTCTCCATCTTTCCCTCCAGTTCTCGTTTGAGCTGATCCCTCTGTTTCGTGGCGTCTCTTAAAGACTCGAGCACCTGCTCAGCACGGGTCTTCTCATTCTCCAGCTGATCCTTCAAGCCAGCGAGAGACGCCAGCTCCTCTGTCAGCTGCTTTCTCTAAAGAAACACATTACTTTACGTAACAGTATTGCCAACTAGTTTTCAGGGGAAGCTGCTAAAGGCAGGACAATGTGTTGCTAAAAGCTACTAAATGACATGTAATCACAACAAAACTGCATAGAATACACAATCAGATAACTCAAATCTCAGCAAAAAAGTGATTATGAATACGATTTGAAATGTTAATTGAGATTTGTTAGTAAAACTAAAAATACATTTATTTTAAATACAACATTGAAATATTTAATTACATTTTTGAACATTTAAATCTGATGTATTTTCTTATTACTAGTAAAACCACACATTCTGAACAACTGTATTTTTAAGCAGTGTAGTGTTAGTTAGTAGGCCACACAGAAGAGTCTATAAACAGGGCACTGTGTTAATTTGAAGGAATTTTCTGTATTGATTTTTCACATACCTGAATTTAAAAGTACACATTGTATTTTGTGTTTTCAGGTTACAACTTTAATAATGCCCTGGCAGAAAATTACCAGTACATTTTCTATTTTTCTACATATTCTGATCTGTTCAACAAGTGCAGGTACAAACTAATAACAAGGTGTTATCATAAATGAACTATTATTATTCAACAATTGCAACTTAATCCACGTGATGTGTGTACAGCTAGACACCTTTTATTTCCTATTTTTGTGTAAATAAGATTGTGCCTTTATCATTCGAGTTGCTAAAAGTTCCTAAATACATTTTAAAAACAGCTAAATTTAAAGAAACAGTTTTTAGGGTAGTCTGAAAAATTGCTAAATCTAGCAACAAAATTAATAAGTTGGCAACACTTATGTAATGAGCAGTCTTCCTGGGTGTGAGCAGTGTGAACTAAAATGACTAAAATAATATCTATGATAGATATAAACAAGTATACCGTCTCCTCGCTCTTCTGAAGACCCAGTCTCAGTTCTTCTCCCTCTTCTCTGTCTCTCTTCAGCGTGTTCTGCAGTTCATCTCTCTCGTTTGCAAGTGAGCTGAGGTTTGATTGGAGGTTTTGGATGCCTGTGTCTCGTAAAGCTAAGAGATCTTCACTCATTTGACTCAGCTGAGAGGAAACAGAATATGAGATTAGGCGTTGAATCATTCACCTGTCGTGTGTAAGGTTATCTAACAGCACTCACCTGCTGCTGAAGCTGAGACTCTTTCACAGCACTCTGCTCCATCAGATCTGCGTTCTCCTTCTGCTGTTGCTTCAGTTCCTCTTTAGTAATGTGCAGTAAGTCCTGATACATTTTAGACTACAGGAAAGAGTAAACGCAGTCAGACACATGCTGTGTGGAGCTCAGATGACATTATTCATGTGATGATGAAGCCTCACAGTCGCAGCTGCCTCCTGAAGCTCTTTCCTGAGCACCACCCTCTGATTCCTCAGAGACTCCATCTCCTCCGTCAGCGCTTGAACCTGGACAAGATCACAAAGAAATAACACACATCATGAGGAACTGGAATCAAAATGAATGGTTCTGCTTCCAATTTTTATTCCATTAACAACTCTTGCAGATGTTTTGAAGAATGCTGGTATCCAACAGATTCCGTTCCCATTGACTTACAATATTTTTTGTCAATACTAAGGATATCAATGGAAAGCAAACTATTTGGTTAACAACATTCTTCAAAATAGCATCTTTTGTGTTCCGCAGAAGGAAGAAAGTCAGTGGTTTGGAACATGAGGTTGAGTAAATTAAGAAAACTTTCACTTTAAAGCACCAGTTATGACCAACCAGCTCTGTGTTCATTGCAAGCCAATAATGAATTTAATGACTTGGAGTTCTGTGAGCAAAGCAGATGTTAACTCGCCAACTGCACCAAAAAAAATTCAGGGTCACTAGACTGAAACAAACCAGTCTCAAATTCATAACTTGTGGATTTGAGAGCTATTTTGATGCTCATTTAAAAATTCATTTTTTTTTAAAATTTCAACTGCTAGATCTTTATTACTTTAATAAATTGTCTTGTTTTATGAGAAACTGTTTAAAATGAAGTGAGTTTAGGATTAAAACAAAACATATCAAAAACCTTAATTCAAACTGAAAACAAATGTTTATTCACCATTGACTTTTTTTTTTTAAGAATGAACTCAATTAATTGTTAAATTTCACAGAAAACAAGACATAATTTTGCATCTCAAAGAAAACATCTTGATCTAAGGATGTTTAGATATTTGTACTGGAAAACACTTTTTAGCAGTGCATGCTGACATTTAATGCCATGACGTTATGAATTTAAGGTTTTCTGCTCTGATTTAGAACCTTAAGGCTATTTGTGAAAGCGGGAATTAAAACTTTAAGAGCTGCAGAAACTCTGTATGCACTGTGCTCTCTTGCATTAAATGATTGCACACAGAGTTGCGTACCTTCTCAAGTTGAGCTTTCTGCTTCTCTGTGGGACTCAGCTGACCAGACACCCGATGCTTCTTCTGTTTGAGCTCTCCTTGGACCTGGATCAGCTGAAGAGAGAGAGAGAGAGATATGAATGAGTAAACCAGCTCTTAACCTCTTCATTCATTCAGAAAGGCACGCCACCCGTGTGCCGTTACCTCTCGAACACCCTGCAGGATCTCCTGAAGGTCTCCTCCCTCGCTCAGAGAAGAGCTGGACTGATTACACGCAGCGTCTCTCTCCATCAGCAGACGCTCTCTCTCGGCACAAACTGACTGCAGCTCCTGTCTCAACTGCACCATCTGTGAAGCAGCGGAGAAACGCTCTGCTTATGGATCTGAACCACACTCGGCAGCACAGGAGCTGATGTGTGCAATATGATGATTTTTGATCATGGATGATTAAAATGTCTCCACAATCTGCTTTTGAAGAAATATCGTAGTATCGTGCTACAGCGCACATTCGATCAGCTGCAGTTCTGATGCCTCCGCCTCAATATACTGTACATTCACATCAAATGTTAACTCTGCGGTAGAGTTACACTGCACTGATTCACAAATCACAAAAGTACATTATTTGCATGTGCTTTAAAGCCTTGCGGGTTATACATTTAATTCATGTTCTGTTCTGCAAATAATTTATTTTCTACCTATTTTTTTCTTGTATACAAATCTACAAATTCTGGAATTAAGATGCATTTACTTGACAGATATTTTGTCTTGTTTTCTGAAAATATTATCCAAATTTTGTTAGTTTTTGCTTAAAACAAGTAAAAATATCTACCGATGGGGTAAGAAAAATAATCTTGTTCAGCCTTTGAATTAGATTATTTTTCTTACACCATTGGCAATATTTTTGCCTGTTTTAAGCAAAAATTTAAATGTGGATAATATTTTCAGAAAACAAGACAAAATATCTGTCAAGTAAATGCATCCTGATTCAAGAATTTGTAGATATTTATACTAGAAAACAAGACAAACACTAAAGGAAGAAAATATTTTTTGCAGTGTGACGTGTGCTTTTTCTGAGCATGTACACCTGAAGCGCACCGGTCAAACAGCACCTGATTACTGGACTAAATTGTCTTTCACGTCTGATTGATTTCGCATCTAATACTGTCAAAACCACACAAGGTTTACATATAAAGACATCTGGTTATGTCTAAAGTGAAACTGAAAAGTTAGGAGAAAACAGATGCATGCCTGTATATTAGCAGCTCTTAAAGTGACTACATATGCTGCCGCTGGTCATTAAAAGGATAGTTCACCCAAAAGTAATAGTGAGTTTGAGTGAGCAGGAAATCATGACAGAACTGTCATTTTTCGGTATACTACACCTTTAATGTTAATAACAAACAAAACAGAGAAAAATCACTCACTGCTCTACTCCTTGCTGAAAAACATTACAGTTGCTTTAATAAGAATCAATATAAATTTACACAGTGAAGTGTACATAGTGTTTTATTTTAATATTTGTTCATTCAATTTCTTGAATGCTTCTGCTAAATACACCTACTGTACCTGAAAAATGAAGCGCTTTGTTTTATTTGTATATTATGTGTACTTGTGTAATTTTTAATATCAAAGATAGATAAGTCTTTGGCATTATACTTCGCCCACTTTGGACTAAATGTCTGCCTTTCATTTCTTTTCTTTTATATTTCATTACCTTGAAACGCTTTGCTTTTAAAATACTGAAATTTGTTCTGCAGTACTTCTCAGACAACTTGTAAAATAGTAAAACCAACATGAAAGAATCATGATAAAATCATGAATCGTGGAGAAAGAAAAAAAAAGTTACCGTCTCGGTCTTCTCCTGCTGCTCTCTCTTTAGCTGCTCTCTCTCGTCTCTCACGCTCTGCAGCGTCTCCAGCAGACGATCTCTCTCTCGAGTCAGAGCGGTGATGTCAGCTTCAGCCGTCTTCATCTCTGCCAGCTTCTCCGGCTGCTCTCCGGTTCTCTCAGAAAGCAGCCGCTCTCTCTCTGCAGAGGACGACTCAAGCTCTTCTCGTAGCTGCAGCAACTGATAAGAGAAAATATGATCCTATAAGGGCAGCGGTCGGGAACCTATGACACCTGGCTCTTTGACAAAAATCATGCGGCCCGCCAGATCTCTCACCCTTTACCAAAAAATTAACCATTGCAAAAAAAATACAAATCACTAGAGATCAGAAATTCCTTTGTTGTAGAGTAAAAGCCCTGCACAATTTTAGTTTCCATGGTCCTAATAAAGTACTATTATATTAAAAAAAAAAGAAAAAAAAAAAAAAAAAAGCCTAATATTATATAAAATGCATGCATATATATATATATATATATATATAAATTGCAGATCTGAGTGACAAAATCCACTTGAAGGTTCATTAAGGCCATTATGATGTGACGTTTAAATGTAGATGAAAAGGACAGTTCAATCAAAAATGGAAATTGTGTAATTATTTACTCAACCTCGTGTCGTTCCAAACTTACAGAACATTTTTGAAAAATGCTGAGAACAGTTTACATTGACTTTCAAAAAATACAATGGAGGTCAAAGGGATTTGGTTACAAACATTCTTCAAAATCTCTTCTTTTGTGTTAGATTTAGATTTAGTCATTTTGCAGACGCTTTTATCCAAAGCGACTTACAATTGGGCCTCAAAATAAAAAGTCATACAAATTTGGAACAACAAAAGGGTGAATAAATAACGACAGAATTTTCATTTTTGAGTAAAAAGTCCCTTTAAGTCAAAATTGCCCCTAACTGAAGGAGAACAGAAATCACTCACAGTGTCTTCCTTCTCCTCCAGGTCTCTCCTCAGCTGGTTCTTCTCCTCTCTGTTGGCCTTCAGGATCTCCAGGAGCTGCTCTCTCTCCTCAGTGACAGAGATCAGGCTGCTCTGCACCTCCTCTAGAAGCGTGTTCTCCAGATCGCTCTGGCTCTTCTCAGACAGCAGGCGGTCTCTCTCGGCACAGGCCGTCTGGAGCTGCTCTCGCACCTGGACCAGCTGGGAATCATGGGAGGATTGTAGGGATGTAACGATATCACAATATCATAATGAAGTCCACGATACAATATTTATTGCGATATTTGAAAGAAAAAAAAAGGGGAAAAAAAGACACGAAGAATTGGAAAAAATGAAAAATGTTGTACACTAAAGTTATTCTAATACACTCAGAGTTCAAAAAAACAAAATAAATGAAAATGAATATAAATATTTCATAGGTATATTATTTTTGCTTTACACTACAGTAGGAAAATTCCAATACTTTCCCAATTTCTACACTTGAAAGATATTTTGAGTTTGGACTGCATTTAAACCGCTCGCTGTCAGTGATTCATGCTGCACTTTAAGCTTTTATTTTGAAGGAAAACTCCAGCTTCAGTGAAAACAGGCACAAAAACACGTCTCGCTACAAATCTAGTGAAACGCTGTAATCATCCGCCGCTGAAATAAAGCAGAACTGGTGGCTGTTGAGTTTCCAAACACACACTGAACTCACAGAATGTGTAATAAAGGAGCTGACTGCATTCACATTAGGTGCGTTTACATGGAAAATTGTAATCGGTTTAAAAGTCCAAACACCTCAAATCGAAATAAAAATGTCCAAACCGAATGAAAGGGGTGGGATAAACCTTTCTATAAACCAAACTAAATTAAAAACCTGCCATGTAAACGCGTTAAACCGATTACTTTGCATCTACATCATCGCATCAAGAGGTCGGGTCGTCAGAACGTGATGTCGGCAACGGTACATTCTGTGATTTGGGGACACAGACACTACAGTAGAGACTGGGTAATAGTGGAGGTAGAAGTTAAAATTTCAATTACACAGCAAGTGTTCTCCATTCTAATGTGTTTCTAACTGTGTTATGAGAAATAACACAGAAATAATAAATGACCCTTATGACTGGTTTTGTGCTCCAGGGTCACATATTTAACAGCAGATGCGCTGATTGAAAATGCAAATTCATTCTCATAAAAAAACCTGCGCTGCATTTAGATTTTGAAACGTGCAGCGCTCATGTTTATTCAACGAAGTCAAAGCCTTTTGGAAAATTTATTTGTGGTGGTCAGTTACGATAATGTGGCGAGCCACCACAAATAAATCAGTGCATGGGAAACACCAGGTTATACTTCCACAAGTGTAATAGCTGGATATTTTAAAATGATTATTTGCAGTGCTGGACTTCCATTGTAAGTATAATGTGACTGTAAATCAGCGTGCAGATGCACAGAAGCTATTTTCTGTGGTAGAATGTGATACAGGCTGAGCGTAGCCCAGAATACTCTTAGATCAATTAGTTTTCCCCGGCTGTGGTTTTTACCGTCTGGTCTCTCTCCTGCTGCTCCGTCCTCAGCTGCTCCACCTCGTCTCTGAGGCTCTGCAGTGTCTGATGGAGCTGGTCTCGCTCCTCCGTCAGAGAGCTGATGCTGGCCTTCATCTGCTCCATCATCTCGGTGTCATCGAGTGTGTTCACGGAGCGCTCAGACAGCAGACGCTCTCGCTCACAGCACACACTCTCCAACTCCTCTCTCAGCTGCTTCATCTGTGGAGGTCAAGCAGTTTGTTATTCCTCTCAAGTCACCATTTTCTGCGAATGACTCACATTCAATGAATGAAGCAACAATTATCCAACTACTTGTTCACAGAACTATGCAGTGACATGACCGTGATCTACCTGAAGCTGTGATGTGTTTTCAGAGTCCTGGAGTTTAGACTGCAGGAGCGTTCGCTGAGAGTCCAGCTCTTGTACAGCATTCTGGAGGTTTTTCACCTTCTCAAGAGCTCCTCTCAACTCCTCTTGATTTTCAATCATCTGCATTTGGAAAAGGATTTTATTTTAAATAAGACACTTAGGGCTATTCTGAAGCCACAAATGCAAAAAATAAATAAATAAATAAATAAAAAAAAAAAAAAAAGTTACACCACCCTGAGATTTCATGACACAAACATGCCAATAGTGTCCAGTGTACATGGTTCAACTTATAAATAAGAAAGAGTGCTTTTTCACTACAGTTCAAAAGTTTGAGATCAGTAAGATTTTTATTTTATTTTATTTATTTTTTAAGAAATAAACACTTATTCATCAAGGTCACATTGCATTGATAAAAAGTGATGGTAAAGACATTTATAATGTTACAGAAGGTTTCTATTTCAAATAAATGCTGTTCTTTTGAACTTTCTATTCATCTATGAATCCTGAAAAAATGAGTCACGGTTTCCACAAAAACTGTTTTCAACATTGATAATAATCAGAAATGTTTCTTGAGCAGCAAATCAGTATATTAGAATGATTTCTGAAGATCATGTGACACTGAAGACTGCAGTAATGATGCTGAAAATACAGCTGCGCATCAGAAATAAACTACAGTTTAACGTATACTTACAGAAAACACTTATTTTAGATTGTAATATTTCACATTTTTGATCAAATAAATGCAGCCTTGCTGAGCAGAAGAGACTACTTTCAAACAATAAAATGTATCTTACTGATCCCACACTTGAAATTGAATGAAATTATAAAAGAACACCAAAATGCTCATGTGATTTGTCAATCCTTTCAAAACATTTCCATCTCACCATTTCGACATTCTCCTGTAGATCAGATTTTAACTGGTTCTTCTCCTGATTCACAGCGTCCAGCTCCTCTTTAAGCTGCTGCATCTGTGAGAGAACGCACTTTATATAAACCATGATCATCAATATCACACTGGTCCAAATCGAGAGCGTGTGAAGGTCTCTGATTACCTGCTGGAGGAGTTCATCATGCTGTGTGTGTGTCTGTGGGCCGCCGCGTTCCTGCTGAGCCTGCATAAGCTGAGAAAACACTTCCTATAAAGACACTCAGCTCACTTTATCATTTATATACCGATATAAAACTCTACAGCTGAATTCAGCATTTACCATCCCATTAGTGTCTTCAAGGTCCCTCTTGAGCTGGTCTCTCTGGTCTCTGAGGCCCTGCAGAATCTCCTGGAGCTGCTCTCGCTCTTCAGTTATTGAGCTGACGGTGCGGCGCAGGTTCTCCATCTCATCCGGGTCGCTCTGAACGTCCTCCGTCTTCTCAGACAGAAGCACATCTCTCTCGGCGCGGACAGACTCCAGCTCTGCGCTCAGCTGCACCGACTGACAGTAAAAACAGTGTTAAATCACTGGTGTTAAAGCTGGTGTTAGTGTGTAGCGTGAGGTGTGAAGGCACCTTCTGTGTGGCCTCCTCGGATGATGTGAGCAGTGTGCTGTTCTCCTGCGAGACGCGCTGGAGATCCGTCCGGAGGTTCTGGAGACGTTCTGATGTCTCTGTGAGCTGTTGGCTCAGTTCTGCTTCCTTCAGCTGAGCGTCAACCAGATCGCTCTCCATCTTCAGCAGCTGATCCTGAGCTTTAGTCGCCTCGTCTTTCAGTCTCTCATGATCTTCTTTCAAACTGGACTGAGCGGATATCAAAGCGTCTCTCTCCTCTCGAACAGAACGCAGCTCTTCTGACAGACCGCACACCTGACAAACAGCAAATATATTCAGAGGGCTTATGACATGCGTCACACGCAGCTAGTTTTAAATCTCCAGCTGATGTCCCACCTGTTGAGATGTCTCTTGAAGGTTCAAGGTCAGCTGGTTTCTCTGCTCTAATAAAGTCTCAAGCTCTTCCTTTAGTGTCTGGATCTGCAGAATATAGTACACCGTCAGAGAGAGAGTGAGTGATTGAACTGCACAAACACTCACATTCATGTAGAAAAGAAGAATAAAATCGTAGTTACAGACCTGCTGAAGCTGAGAGTGGTTCTCCTCACCGGAATCTTCTTGTTCTTGGTGCAAATGCTGCTGCTTTTCTTGTAACTGTAAACAAAACAGATTCACTCATTTCACCTGCATTACAGAATTCAGTGGATTTACTTGAACAATACACCAAATGGTCATTTCTGAATGGCTTCTGTACCAGCATCGTAACTGCAAAATAAGTCCACAACAAATAATTGTACCACAAATCTTCACTCATTCTTGTTACTACAATGCAAAAATATTGCATTAAACTGTATTTTATCTAAAGTATTGTCAATTTACACCGATTGAAATGAGAAAACAAATACTGTCAGTAAGAAATGACAGTAATACTCAAAAGAAAAAGCGAGTCATGAGTTTCTAATGCGAATCATCAGTGAGAATGAGAATTATAAAACTCTAAAGAACAATGTTTTATGCAGAAAGTGACCTGGAGGTTGTTTGAATGAAGTTCTCATACGTGTTGCAGTTTAGAGTGATGATGATTCTTCTCTCACCGTCTCATTTTTCTCTTCCAGATGTGTTTTGATCTGAATATTGTCCCTCTCCAGCTGCTGTAGTCTCTCCTGAAGCTGATCTCTCTCTTCTGTTAAAGATGTGACATCTGCTTTCATCTTCTCCGTCACGTCATGACGGTCCGATCTCTCAGACAGCAGACGCTCCTTCTCACCAACAGCAGCACTGAGCTCTTCTGTTAACTGCTTTATCTGCAAATAAACAACACTTTAATACTGAGCATTTAAATAACAGAGCAGGTGTGTGTGGATACATCTACTACTATTTAGAAAAATCACATTTATATGGTAGAATTAGGGATGCACCGAATGTTCGGCAACCAAAATTATTTGGCTGAAAACAGCACAAAAATACACTAGTTACTGTATGATGACTGAAATCACGAAATGGCCTTAAACAATTAGTACATAAACTGCTTGATAGCCGGGGTTCAAAGCGTGAGGAAAATCTGTGCTGGAACAGTGTTGCTCGTCAGTTGCTCAGTCACATTTTTATGAATTTTTAGAAGGCGTGGAGGTGACAATGTGATACACGAGACAAACATCTTCACAAATTCTTAATGAGAATCATTTATAAATCTGCTGGTGTCAACTAAAAGAAGCACTGAGGTCTTCCTGGGGGTCTCCACCAAAATAAAAGCTCCATCAACATTCATAAATATTAGAAGTATTGTAATTTTACTGTTGTTCTGTAAAATAATAAAAAGAATAATTACAACAGCTATATTAATACATTATAACACTCACACATAGGGTTCAGATCTGTAATAGATTTGTATGTGTGGGATCTGAAATATTTTCTCATGTTTGAAAACAATTCTCTTCTGCTCAGCAAGGCTGCATTTATTTGTACAGTAAGAAAAAAACAACAATGCCCGATTCAAGAAGGGGGTCTCAAATTACAAACAAAATATATATTTTACTAACTTATTTTACGTTACATTGTGTTTTGTTGGTATAATGTCTGCTAGAATGTTAAAAATGTTCAGTGTTAAGTACATATTTTTAAATTGTTGTTTTGTAATGGATTTTTTCTTTGAAAAGCAAGACAAAACAGTAAAAAGCTAAATTTGGGTATTTAGTTTATGCAACGGTGAAAACAAATGTGACCCTGGATGACAAAACCAGTCTTAAGTGTCAATTTTTCAAAATTGAGATGTCTACATCATCTGAAAGCTGAATAAATAATCTTTCCATTGATGTATGGTGTGTTAGGATCGGACAATATTTGGCTGAGATACAACTATTTGTAAATCTGGAATCTGAGGGTGCAAAAAAATCTAAATATTGAGAAAATCACCTTTAAAGTTGTTCAAATGAAGTTCTTAGCAATGCATATTACTAATCAAAAATTAAGTCGATACATTTACAGTAAGAAATTTACAAAATATCTTCATGGAACATGATCTTTACTTAATATTCTAATGATTTTTGGCATAAAAGAGAAATGTATAATTTTGACCCATACAATGTATTGTTGGCTATTGCTACAAATATAGCTGTGCTGCTTATGACTGCTTTTGTGCTGCAGGGTCACAAATGGCAAAATATGTCCTTCGGTATTCAATCCAGTTTTTCATTTTGTTCGGCTTCAGCCAAGAATTTTCATTTGGGTGCATCCCTAGGTAGAACTATATGATATATCTCAAACAGCTCAGGCACCTGATCTTGTAGTTTGTCCAGCTGTCCATCTTCACAGCTCTTCTGGTCCTCATGTTGGTCGACCATCTGAACTCTCTGTGACTCCAGGTTGTGTAGTTTTCCCTGAAGTTCCTTCACCTTCTCCTGAGAATCTCTGAGTTCTGCTTGAGTCTCAATCATCTGCAGTGAATAAAACAAAGGGTTTAAAAAAGGTCTGTTGTCGACTGAGATCATCATGGTGCAGGAATAAGCGCTCACCATCTCCACATTTTCCTCCATGTCCCTCTTGAGCTGGTCTCTCTGGTCTCTGAGGCCCTGCAGAATCTCCTGGAGCTGCTCTCGCTCTTCAGTTATTGAGCTGACGGTGCGGCGCAGGTTCTCCATCTCATCCGGGTCGCTCTGAACGTCCTCCGTCTTCTCAGACAGAAGCACATCTCTCTCGGCGCGGACAGACTCCAGCTCTGCGCTCAGCTGCACCGACTGACAGTAAAAACAGTGTTAAATCACTGGTGTTAAAGCTGGTGTTAGTGTGTAGCGTGAGGTGTGAAGGCACCTTCTGTGTGGCCTCCTCGGATGATGTGAGCAGTGTGCTGTTCTCCTGCGAGACGCGCTGGAGATCCGTCTGGAGGTTCTGGAGACGTTCTGATGTCTCTGTGAGCTGTTGGCTCAGTTCTGCTTCCTTCAGCTGAGCGTCAACCAGATCGCTCTCCATCTTCAGCAGCTGATCCTGAGCTTTAGTCGCCTCGTCTTTCAGTCTCTCATGATCTTCTTTCAAACTGGACTGAGCGGATATCAAAGCGTCTCTCTCCTCTCGAACAGAACGCAGCTCTTCTGACAGACCGCACACCTGACAAACCATAACGGATTAGATTCAGCCATGCAGACATAAAACAAAGAAAGCTAGCAAAGATGATGTGATGCAGCTCCTCGAACCTGTCTCTGTAATTCATCCACTTTCACAGGAAGAGACTCCATCTCCTCCATCTTACTCTGCAGACATCGCTCCCTCTCGTGACTCTGAACAAGCTCCTTACGCAAGTCACACACCGTTTTCTCCAACACAAGATTATCGGTCAGATCTGTGAAGAGGAAACAAACGTAACAAATTAATATAATACATAAGATTATAATAACTGAAACACTCCAGGTAACCAGCTGCTTAAATCTTAATGGAACAGTTGCCCCAGAAATAAAAATGGTCATTTACTCTTCCTTGAGTCGTTCCAAAGCCATAAGATGTGTTTTCTCATCTTCAGAAAAAGAAAATCTTTTAAATTTTCTCCCATCATTTTTATCCATCCATTTAAAGTCAGATAAATCAATTTGTTTAATTGCTTTGTTTAAGAGCACATAAAATCTTGTACAATGTTTTATGCGCTTTTCAACAAGAAATCCATATTAATTCAAGTCGATAAACCTCACTGGTTCTTGCATGCGATTCACGCATATTTGATGCGGTTTATGTATGTGCGTTGATCAGTTTATGTGTGAATAAAAGCCTAAATTAAACCGGTTCATCACAAAACGAGCGTCTTTTCAGAAGACCTGGATTATGCAGCTCGATTCATTACTTTTACAATGTCTTTATGTGCATTTTAAAGCTTGAAAATGAATGAATCTGTCTTTCAACTAATGGACAAAAAATTTTAGATTATAAAAAAAAAAAAAGCCTTCATTTTGTTCCAAAGATTAACAAAAGTCAGAACAACATTAAGTTTAGTAAAATTTATTTGCGAGGAAACTACCTGGTTATAAACATCAGCATTTCAAATATTTAATGATCGTCGTGAATTATTCACGATTCAACCAGAAGCATGAATTTGTTTAGATTTCACGCTGGCTTTAGATCATGAAGTCCCTTTCTGTACGTTCTCCACCTACTTTTTGGCACTTTTCCGTCCAGCAGAGCGGTCAGTTTGGTGTTCTCGTCGAAGGTGCCCATTAGTTCTTTTTGAAGATCCGCTTGCATCTTCTTGAAGCGAGACTTCTCCTGCTCTAGCTTGCCCTGAAGCATCTTCACCTCAGCTTCCATCTTCTCATGGTCTGTAGTCAGGTTTGCCTGAGTGAAACACAGATAGAGTCACAAATCAAGACACACACACCCTGATCTCTCGACAGCTCTCCTCTACTCACGTCTCTCTCTTTAAGCGAGATGTTCTCGCTCCGCAGGAAGGCCCATTCTTTCTTGGTCTCCAAACTGAGACACTCGGCATCATCAAGAGAGCGCCGCAGACGTGTCACTTCCTGAACAAGATCCTTGTCACTCTGCAGAATACAACAGAGCATAATGAATCTGAGACAAACAATCTGTAGCCAGTTACTTTTTCCTAGAAAGCATGACAATTGAACTAAACATCTGCATATAGATCTGTTTTGAGGATCCACATCTAAAAGTGTGTGTCAGTTCTAGTGTTGACAGTCTTGTGCAAATGTTAAGTTCCCATTGCCAAACATCTCCAGATATCAGCACAAGACACTGAAATCCCACATTACACAACCAGGAACGTACAAAACTCTGTAGCTCAGTGGTCAGGTCTCTCTTCTTCTGAAGCTCTGATGATATCGTCACCAGCTCAGCCTATGGAGAACAACAGTGAGATCGTTCATCACATTTACACAAGCTTGGTCTTTAAGAGCAGCATGGAGCACGTCTACATGACAAACAAAGTGAACGGACCTTCAGCTTTTGGATCATGTCTTCCGATTGTTTTAAATCCTGCTGCAGTTTGGAGTTTTCAGACTCCAGTTCTCTCTGTGTGGAGAGAAATTAAAGTAGCTTATGAGCTGTCAGACATTATCAGTGGAAGCAAGAAAACACGTGAACAACAATCCAAGTGATAATTCCATGCATGTGGTAAACTGCACTTTGCACACATGATAAAGCTCTGATCACCTCATACTCTCTCTTGCTCTCCTGCTCCAGTTTCTCAAACTCATCTGCATCTTTCCTCTCGTCGATGTCCTTCTGCAGAGTGTCTTTATCTTTCTGAAGCGAGTCTTTCTCTGCCTTCAGACTCTCCAGATCTTCATTCACCAGCTGAAGCGTGTGTTTGACCAGGTCTCGCTCAGCAATGACAGCATCCTTTACAAAATAATGGCATTCAAAACCCATTATACTACTGTAACGAAGCATTTTTCAAATGAAAAATAAGCTGAAGAAAAATAAAGGATGTGGTTTACTCACTTTCTCAAATCCGAGAGTCTCACAGAGCTGAATGACCTCTTCCAGATCTTTTCTCAGCTGAACACAACACAATTTTTAAAATCAACTATTATGGTCAGTTGAAAGAAAAGTTTTAAAAACCCATCTATATTCTTCTCAGTTATGCTTTAAATGTAAGGTAGACATTGGCACGGTGATGCATGTATGTTGGGATTGTGATAAAATCAATTTACTGAGATTCACAAAACTATTAAAAAAAAAAAAAAAAGTGTACTATTATTAGGGCTGAACAATTTGCGATAATATCGTGATATGAAAAGATAGATTTTTTAACACAGAGGCTGCGATAACACTGGGTTGAAGCGACTCCAAAAAACATGTATTTTAACACCTGAAATGCAATTTTTACCAGTGGACCCCGCTTGAAACGCGAATAGTAATATATATTCTTATTTAATTTATTTAAAGTTTGTCTAACGTTCACAGACAGTGTTTAAAATGTGCAATCCACATGTATGTTCATTACAGTGACTTTGAATTAATTACATAAATACTGAGTGTGGTAAAGCAACGTGTTTTTATATTTCTGCAATCTACTTTAATATGAAAGTCAGTAACAAATCACACAAACTAATGTTTACACCAGGCTTATTTGTCAGTGCTTTATGTTGTCATAATTATTACATGCTTACAAGGCTGGAAGTTCAACAAATCAGTCAACATACTACTGTGATTGTAGTTGTTTAAATAAAAATCTCCTTCATATCAATTCATGCGTCACCTAATTTCATCATAACATATAGGCCTGGCCTACAGAAAAGAACATTTATGTTTAATTATCTAATATTGTGTTGGTCATACTATACAACGATTTATTGCTTGTCTTTGTTGAATAACACAGAACAAAGTAAATTAAAATTGCATAAAATAAATTGCAATTAAATTATTTTCCAAATTCGTTCAACCTTCACTATTATTATGGTCAACTGCTCAGGTACCTTCAATCAATATGTGGTTGAGTCAGGTGACCACCGGAAAAACTAACTTATGATTTACATCAAAGATCTGAGGTGTTCTGGTGCATTTGGGCCTCTCTATGGAACTTTGAGGATACCAAGTGACTATGTCTTTCTAATTTTGGTTTCTAATTTTCTTTATTTCTGTCTTTCTTTGTAAGCATATGAATGCACTTGAATGTCTAATGATTCCAAGTCAAGAATTAGCTGTACATGCTATTATGAGATACCAGTACCACTGCTGTTTTATTGAAAAATCTAACAAAAAAAAAACATGCCCTTGCTTTAAAAACCTAGCACCGGTCCTCAAATATAACCCAGGAGTTGATTGTACAGCAGCTGTTGTACCTGTTCACACATGTGCTGTGAGCGCAGGAGAGCTTCTGAAGGTTTCTCCAGCTCTGCCACCTTCAGCTCCAGCGAGGAGCTGTTCTCCTCAGCCTTCTGTCTCTCCTGAACCTCCGTCTCTAGTCGACTCCGCAGCGCCTCCATCTCTTTCTCCAGCTCAGACACGCTCTTCTCCTCCACTGATGGCGCAGCTTGGGCTTCCAGCTTCTCCTGCAGCTCAGAGATCTTCAGCTGGAGTTCAGCGCTCATCTCCTCTGCTCTCTGTTTGCTCTGAGTCTCTGCCTCCAGCTGACGCTCTAGAGACGCCACCTTCAACATCTGCTCGCTCGCTTGGGGCGAATCTAGGAAATGACTCCTGAACAGAGAGGAAAAACAAAAAAAAAAAAACAGAAATATTCATTTGTGAGCACTGCTGTGAAATGAAGATGACGATGAATTCAACGGTCTATGTAGAGTGTAAAAGCTAGGTATGTCCCAATCATGTTTTTTGTGCCCCTGATCTGTTCAGAGTCATTGAATAAAAGTACCTGCCGATACAGAGTCTCAATCCGATACTTATGTGACCCTGCACCACAAAACAAGTCATAAGGGTCAATTTTTCGAAATTGAGATGTAAACATCATCTGAAAGCTGAATAAATAATCTTTCCATTGATGTATGGTTTGTTAGGATCGGACAATATTTGTAAATCTGGAATCTGAGGGTGCAAATAAATCTAAATATTGAGAAAAATCGCCTTTAAAGTTGTTCAAATGAAGTTCTTAGCAATGCATATTACTAATCAAAAATGAAGTTTTGATATATTTACGGTAGGAAATTTACAAAATATCTTCATGGAACATGATCTTACATCGACCAAAGTCTTTATATAGTGTATAATGCTAACCATTGTAAACAGACTGTGTCGTCACAATTATGAATGCGACTGCTGATATAATCTTCTTATATTTATTTAAGCATTTTATATACAGAATAATTGCAACATACGGTTAGATAGCATACAGTTTGCAGTGTCAAAAAGACGCTACCCATAGCAATGTGTTCTGACAACGACGTCTCAGATAATCTGACGGCAAATAAAAGTAAACGATAAATGAATGAAAGATCGTTACAAAAGTGTGCATCAAATAACACTGAACACAGAAGCTCAAATGTGTGACGCACTACAATAAACCTCACTAACTAGGTTTCCATCCAAAGATGCGAATTTGACTTATGCACAAAACTGCGAGTGACAGAGCTGAGAATAAAGCACTGTTTCCATCCAGTGAGTCAATGAGAACAAATTCATCACTTCCAGATAAACGGGCACTAAATATCACTAAGAAAAGTAAGAGAAGCCACTGAACATAATAATGTTCATGTACGATAAAGACGAAACAATAAATGCGGTTAATGCATTTCAGAACGACCAAAACAACATTTCAGATGCTGTGAACAAGATCGGTCCACTGGTTAGTCAAGTCTTCTAGTATAAATATCTACAAATTTTGGAATTAAGCAGCATTTACTTGACAAGTAAAATGACTTAAGATATTATGTCTTGTTTTCCCAAATTTTTGTTAGTTTTTGCTTCAAACTAGTAAAAATATCTGCTAATGGGGTAAGAAAAATAATCTTGTTTAGCCTTTGAATTAAGATTATTTTTCTTACCCCATTGGCAGATATTTTTGCTTTTGCAAACAAAATTTGAATAATATTTTCAGAAGACAAGACAATATCTTAAGTTGTTTTACTTCTCAAGTAAATGCATCCTGATTCAAGAATTTGTAGATATTTATACTAGAAAACAAGACACAAATACTAAGGAAGAAAATATTTTTTGCAGGGTGTTCGACACCGGATCGGGATAAAGACTGGGTTTAGATACAATCAGTAAAAAAATAAAGACAGTAAAAATTTAAAACTAAAAATTCTAAGACAGTAATGAGTGTCCTCACCCTTCAGAGGAGCTGCGGACAGCGATGCTGCTCATCTCCATGTCGGGTTCCTCCATAGCAGTGAAGTCAAACCGACTGTCAAACTCATACATATCTGGACACAAAACATTACCATTGAGCAACTGAACCTTCATCTGGTGTAACACGGACCATGTTTACAGGTTCATTTTCACAGCTAATGCAGTATAAGTTTCTCCAATGATAAGACAGTCATACCCTCTCCCTCATCAGGCAGAGAACAATCAGCTCTTCTCTTTTTGATGTACGGCTCAGCGAAGCTCATGTCCGTCGAGGCCAGATCTTCATTCATGAGATGAGCAGATCTCAGCAGTTTCCCAGCCCACGTCACTCTCCTCTTGGGAACCTTTACATTTAAACGCAACAATCAGACGCATGGTCTTCACCAGCACTGAGGTTTACTGTCGTTAAATCTAGTGAAATCTGTTACCTTAGGGACTACAGCGACGTTTGAGGCAGTAACAAGTAGCTTGGTTAAGTTCTTGATCCTGTCCTCCTGCTCTCTCTGGAGCTGGTCTTTCTCCTGCAGAATCTGACACAGAGACTCTCGCTCGGTCGCAGTAGTTTGTGTGACAGAGGAAACCTGTGAAACCAGATGGAGAACAATCAGAAGATGGTCATGTTATTACTGGACGACTGTCAAACAAGAGAACTAGGGCTGTCACTAATAATTATTTTGGTAACCGAGTAATCGGTTGATTATTGTGATGATTAATCAGTAATTGAATTATAATTTTTTCCATAATAAAAATAGACCTTAGCGAATAGCCTTTAAAATTATTTAAAATACATGCGTGACCCTGGACCACAAAACCAGTCATAAGGGTCAATTTGTCGAAACTGAGATTTATACATCTTTTGAAAGATGAATAAATAAGTTTTACATTGATGTATGGTTTTGTATTTGGCGGAGATACAACTATTTGAAAATCTGGAATCTGAGGGTGCAAAAAAAAAAAAAAACCACTGAAAAAAAAAAAAATCACCTTTAAAGTTGTCCGAATGAAGTTCTTAGCAATGCATATTAGTAATCAAAAATGTAGTTTGATATATTTACAGTAGGAAACTTACAAAATATCTTCATGGAACATGATCTGTCCTTAATATCCTAATGATTTTTGGCATAAAAGAAAAATCGATAATTTTGACCCATACAATGTATTGTTGGCTATTGCTACAAATATACCTGTGCTGCTTATGACTGCTTCTGTGCTCCAGGGTCACATATAATAGCAATAACGCAATAATAATTAGTTCAAATAAAGTCTCAAAAGCAAGTAAATCATATGAATAAAACTGTTAAAATACATAATCTACTATAAACAATAGAGCTAACGTATATTACACATTATAACAATTGACTGTAGAGGGCGCCAACAGCCTGGCAATTGTTTTTACACTTTTCTCTGCAATCTAACCCTTAATAAAAGTTTAAACCCTTTTTTTTTTTTTTTTTTTTGAATCGCAATGAACAGTTAGCAAATTGAGAAAGATATTAATGTATTCTCCTGAATTTGCGTAGGTTTATAAATTATTTACCTTACAAATCTGATGAAATGTCGCACGTTGCGTTCCCAGATGAACGTCATAAACCCAAACTCACAAAAACATGCAGAGATGGAGTTTGAGACGCTCCACACATGTAAATGATAACAGTTTGTGCGGAGCAGCGTTTACTGTGAACGGAGCCGCTGTGACACGCACGTACGTAACCTACACGCATGTAAATAATTAAAGCACATATTAAACCTGCGCCGCATATATTTAATTGAATCACAGCATTAGTGAACTCGATAGCATTATGCTTTAAAACCCATTTAAATATAATACATCGTAGAACCTTGGAAAACGGTCTAATAATGCGCTTCATGGATTCTCGTCCGTGGAATGCGCCACTTCCGGTATTTTGTCGGTTGCTCAACACAAGCAAAATGCAATCGAGGAGCTTTTAAAATGGAGTACTGGAATTGAATAGAGGAATCGTGACAGCTCTAAAGTGAACCACATCCTCACCTCCTGCAGACGTCGTTTGAGATCGACGATCTCATTGCGGTATCTTCTCAAGAGAGCGCCTTCATCAGAGACCTCCGTGACGTGAGGGTCGTTCTTCATGCGCTTTGCAGCACTAGCAAACTTTAACCACAGTAACAACACGAATTCAACATCTACCCATATCGATCCAGATCAGTAAAGAAGGGTCTTCTCTCGTACCTGTAAAGTGCTGACGGTCTCGTCGACGGTGGCTGGGGTGATGGTGCAAATAATGACCGTTTTGGCATTGCCACCCAAAGAGTTCTGAAGGATTCGGGTGAGTTTACTGTCTCTGTAATTCAAGAAGCCCCTTTTGGATGCAACGGAAGCAACACGTTTGCTACAGTTAGAGCAAAAACTGATTCAGTAATGGTAAAACTTCCTACTGCGAGTCGTGAAATAACTCACTTTTGACTCTCATCAGATAATTTCTTGATGACTTGACCCAGTGTGAACAAACTGCGGTTTATGTTGCACCCTTCTTTAAGGCGAGCTCCTGAAATAGAGGAACGAGAGAGGTTTAAACACACCAAAATATAAAAGTACAGTGTCAGTTTAGTTCAATACAGCTATCTGCTATGAAAGAATTCTAGATTTTATGCTTGGAAAATAAAACACCGATATTTTATACATTATAACCGCCAATTGCTATTTCGTTGACAAAGTCAAGTCGCTGTTGGATCGAGGAGGGGTTGTTGGTGCTGTTTTTTTAGATTTAAAAAAAGCATTTGACACCATTAATCATGGAGTTCTTCTATTTAAGTTACATACTTTTAACTTTGACACAGGCACTATTAAATGGGTAGAATCTTATTTAACACATCGGACTCAGTTTGTTAGAGTTAGGAATCATCGATCAGGTGTTAGTTCCTTATCTGCAGGTGTCCCACAGGGCTCTATTTTGGGTCCACTTCTATTTTCTTTGTATGTAAATGACTTGCCAAATGTTTGTCCAAATGCCAACACCCAAATGTATGCAGATGACACTGTAATCTTTGTACATGCTAACAGTGCAGCTCAAGCTGCTGATCTGCTATCAAACTTGATGCAAAAGATTACAGAATGGTTAAATAATAACTGCCTTCAACTGAATGTATCTAAAACTGTATGTATGTTTTTTAGTAAATCTAAAAGTCGCTGTGCAGAACCGGATATAGTCGTAGCAGGGGAGAGACTACAAGTTGTCTCAGATTTTAAATACCTTGGAGTATATATAGATAACAAGCTAACTTTTAAATTACACATTAAGAAGGTTTGTAATCGTATTAAATACAACCTGGAAAATTTTAGATACGTCCGTAGCTGCATGTCAAAAAGGGCCGCTTTGATGTTCATGCACACAATGATTTTATCTCACATCACCTATTGTCTGACAACCTGGTCACAAGCTAGCAACACTTCTCTCAAACCATTACTCTCCTATATAAAAACCCTTAAAGTACTTGATAGGAAATCCATATATTATCATCATTGTCATGTTTTAAACAAATATAATCTATTAAATTTCGAAAATTTGATTATGTATGCAGATCTCTGTCTTGTGTACAAAATTTTACATGGACTGGCTCCTCCGGTATTGCGCCAGTTTGTAAACACAGCACCAAATGCCTACAGATCTACAAGGAGTGCAGCAAGAGGTGACTGCGTTGTTCCGTTGAGGAAGAGTGCACTTGGTCAAACGGCTTTTTCAGTCAGGGCTGCCCGTGAATGGAACCTCATTCCAATTCACATTAGGAATTTTAAAACTTACGCCTCATTTAAATTAAACTTAAGGAAGTGGGTAATAGGTTGTCAGGGCTGTCAACATTACATTTGACATGAATTCTGGCTGCTACCCTGTCTTTGTGTTTAGTTGGGTGAAACCTCTGTTGTTGTATTTTATTGTTATTAACCTGTATGTACTATTTTTTTATTTTGTATTTTTTAGGTGTGACATAATAAAATCTGTCCAGGGACAGCAGATGTAAAATAGCCCTTTGGCTAATTTTGGCGCACTGTACATTTATTTATGTATTATTAGTGTGTATTGTCCCTGTTAAATAAACCTGAAATAAATAAAATAAATAAATAAATAATTATTACAAAAAAAAAAAAAAAAAAAACCTAAACTAAACCTTGACAGATAAAGCATAATTTTTTGCAATAATGCTTACAGCAATCAACTCCCATTCAATTTCACTCTGTCGGCATAACAGTGAATCTTTTGCACTTTGGATGTTCTATTGTCTCATTCCATTTTTGTGTGTTTGAATCACCATTGTGAGTAATATACAGATTTAATTCAATCCATATTAAAAATTAATTTCCCATTAATTTCCTATGGTCAGTCAAAGTGACCACTGACACTCATTGAATGGTTCAAGGTTCAAACTGCATAACTAAAAGTAGTCACCAAGTTTTAAACCACACTAGGCCTGCTACCTTGTTAAGGTCCTTGCACACTGAGTCCGAAATTTTCGTGTGCGTTTTTTTCATATTCATCATCCTTTCCTATCAAAATGCATACCATGGATGCAAAAACACAGAAAATCGAACCTGATCCTAATTTTTTTTTTTAGGACGGATGAACGTTTTGGTAGCAGTGTGTAAACGTGAGGTCGTATTTATTTTTTAACGAGCGAAAATTTCGGACTCCGTGTGCAATGGCCTTTAAGCCGCAACACCAGTTACGTCCCTTGCCCACTGCGGCACCGTCCCCCACCGTCAATTTGATTTTTTTTTTATAGCAATAAAAATCATTTAAGACAACTATTTAAATTGATTTAAATAGATTATTTAATATTCTAAACGAAATGCAAAAGCGCCTGTTTGGCAATATTTTGTATTTTGAAAAGCCTATTGACCATTGACGTTTATCTAAGGGGATTTTGGAAGTTTTTTTAAACATTCATTTCTTATTTAATTGGTTCCACAATGTTTGCTGATTTTCACTTTATTTAAACGTTGTGCAATTTATTTATTTTATTTGACATCAAGGTGTATGCCGTGCCTCCAAGCTTTCTAATTCGTTTTGCTAATAAACGTTTAACGTTTCTTATTTTTTGTTCCACAGCGTTTGCTAATTTTCAGTTTTGCATACCTAGGCTATTTAAACTGTTTAGGTTATTTGTTATTATATATTAGGCATAGCCTATAAAATGGTGTATTTTGATTTGTTTTGTTAATAAAAGTTCTATGATTTATATATAGGCTAAGTTGAGTTTGAAGTTGTATTTTGTTGTTGCTTGAATTGACGCTAGTTCAAAAGTCAAAGTAAAATGCACACGGTGCTTTTAATCTAACAGCGAAGGAAAGCGAGGAAAAGAGGGAAAATTCAAACAAACAATTGCTTTACACCAAATTGCAGCTAATTTGAAAGTGAAAGAAACGCGCACCCCGCTTTTACAAGCTATTTAACAGTGAAGGAACCCCCCCACAGTGATACGGGTATTACCGGTGCTGTTACACGATTAACCGATGGGGGAATATCCTCACCGTCACCACCCTAAACCACACTGCAAAAAAAGATTTTCTTCTTTAGCATTTTTGTCTTGTTTTCTTGTATAAATATCTACAAATACTGGAATTAAGATGCAATTACTTGAGTAAAATGACTTAATTTTTCCAGAAAATGAGACATAATATCTTATCCAAATTTTGTTAGTTTGTTTAAAACAAGTAAAAATATCTGCTAATGGGATAAAAAGCCCAATCTTGTTTAGCCTTTGAATTAAGCTTATTGTTCTTGCCCCATTGGAAGATATTTTTGCTTTTTACTTGTCAAGTAAATGCATTCTGATTCAAGAATTTGTAGATATTTATACAAGAACAAGACAAAAATACTAAGGAAGAAAATCATTTTTTGCAGTGCACTCAGACTGAGGAAACCATTTTAATATAAATGAATGAATTAAATAGTAAAACAACATTACCCTCAGCTCCCGTCTGACTCGCCCGCTCAGCGCCAGCGAGATCCACCAGGTTCTACAGGAAGAGGAAACCAACAACTGACTAAACATAACTATTGCTGCTTATCTAAACTAATTGACAACGGTGAATGAAATCACAGACAGCTCCTGGTTTGTTTTGAGCTCACCAGATGAGACACTATGATGGCTCCATCAGCGTTTTCACCGGACGCCGGGTCACTTCTCTCACGGCTCTCCAAGATCTGACAAAATAAACGGGACGCTTCAGAGACGAACCCTAAATCAGACTCCAAACACTTCATTACGCTTCTTACCATGCGAAAGATGGTGTGAGAGCGGCTGCTACGCTGGTTCATTTTTGTTTTTCCATAATGTCGGTTTTCTATATGAATAAAGTGATGAGCAAACAAGTATTACAGTACACCAAAATACAGAATTAAAGATGAGCAAGCGATGCAATCAGTGTAGCTTTACTTTCTCCTTTGGTGATCCAGGACAGGGCTTGTTCTGGAGACGTCACCAGCTCCTCCGTCAGATCGGCCACGTACACGTTTTTCTGTGGACACAGTCGGCCGGTTAAGAGCTGAAACTCATTCGCAGTGAGTGTACAATAAAACACAAACAACTTACGTAGTTTCCTTCACGAATTTCCAGAGGTTTTCTCTTCCAGCTCTCGCAGAGCAAATCTGTGACCGTTTCATTGTAGATTTCCATGTAGCTCACACGCAGCAGAAACTCTTTCTTTGGACACTAGATAGACGCAAATAAATAAAACTATGGTTTATTTCACTGATATAGAATGAAAAAGAGGAATAGCTCACTCAATTTAATTTTGCAGTACATTTTCATTTTAGGTGAACGATTCCTTTAATCATTTGTGAGGAGAAAAGACTGAAATATAAGCTATTATTCACTGTAAAATGGATCATCTGGAGGAAGATCTCAGATCTGAACTGTTGCGTCATAGAAATGAAGACGCTGTGTCTTGAGTTGACGCCAGGAAGACTCACAAACGCTTACATTTTTAATGGTTTTGAAGACGTCAGCCATAGCGAGAGGAATCACTCCAGGGTTACGCTCGCTTCCCATCATGGTGAAGGTCTTTCCGGAAGACGTCTGTCCGTAGGCAAATATTGTGCCTGAAAATAGGAGATTATGAATTAGGAATCAATAGTAAGAGCAAATTAAATACATAAATTCAAAACATACACTACCAGTCAAAAGTTTTTGAACAGTAGGAAGTCTCTTCTGCTCACAGAGCCTGCATTTATTTGATCCAAAATACAATAAAAGCAGTAATATTGTGAAATATATTTACTATTTAAAATAACTGCTTTCTATTTGAATATCTGTTAAAATGTAATTTATTCCTGTGATCAAAGCTAAATTTTCAGCATCATTACTCCAGAAATCATTGTAATATGCTGATTTACGGTTCAAAAAACATTTTTATTATTTTTATTATTATGATGATCAATATTTAAAACCGTTGAGAATTTCTTTTTCTGGATTCTTTGATGAATAGAAATATCTAAAAGATCAGCATTTATCTGAAATAAAAAGCTTTTGTAACATTATATACTATACCATTCAAAAGCTTGGAGTCAGTATATTTTTTTATTTTGGGGAAAAATTATAATAAAAAATAAATAAATAATAATAATAAAAATATTTAGCAGGGTTGCTTTAAATTGATGATAAAGACATTTATAAATGTTACAAAAATTTCCATTTCAGATAAATGCTGTTCTTCTGAACTTTCTATTCATCAAAGAAATCACTCAGCTGTTTAACAGCAACATCATAAATGTTTTTTGAGCAGCAAATCAGCATATTAGAATGATTTCTGAAGATCATGTGACTGGAGTAATGATGCAAAAAAATTCAGCTTTGAAATCACAGGAATAAATTGCATTTTAAAACACATTCAAATAGAAGGCAGTTATTTAAAATAGTAAAAATATTTCACAATATTACTGCTTTTCTTGTATTTTGGATCAAATAAATGCAAGCTTGGTGACCAGAAGAGACTTCTTTAAAAATCTTTTGACTGGTAGGTATAGTGTTCATATATACACACACACTACATATAATACATGCTTCATTTTCTGTATGTATTATAACATGCACGGCTGTTGCTGACTTGTTTGCCTGATATTACGCCAGGATACCTTTCAAACCCCTGTCAGAATGAGCTGTAATTACTATTATTTATTTCTGGACTCACCGTTGTAGCCTTCAACTGCAGACACGACCAGCGGCTTTGCGATGTCCTGATAGAGCTGAGCGGTGGTCTCTTCAGCGCTGAACACACGGTCTGAAACACATTACGGTCAGAACATAAAGCACTGCTCTAGTGGTCAGTGAAGATCGGCTGAAGCTGGACTCACCGAAGCTGTAGCTCTTGGTTTGAGCTCCGTCATCATCCAGCTGATGGATGGCCTGCTCGTCGGCTCTCCAGTAGAGCTGCACTAGCTCCGAGCTCTCAGACTCCTCTCTGAAACCATCATATCATCACTCCATTACTGTTGGGTCCGAGAATCAGCCTTAAAGCGATAGTTCACCCCAAAATGACAATTCTGTCGTTAATTACTCACTCTCATGTCGTTCCAAACCTGTAAGACCTTCGTCTTAAATAACAAAAATAGCGACTTTGTTGAATAAAGTTGTTATTTTTGTTTTCTTTGCGCACAAAGTTTTCTGTAAAAATGACAGTTGAACCACTGATGTCACATGGATTATTTTAATGATGTCCTTGCTACGTTTCTGAGCCTCGATGGTGTTAGGGTCCTTGCTGTCTATGAAGCGTCAGAGAGCTCTCAGAATTCATCACAAATATCTTAATTTGTGTTCCGAAGATAAACGAAGGTCTTATGGGTTTGGAACGACATGAGAGTGAGTAATTACTAATTAATGACAATTTTCATTTTTGGGTGAGCTACCCCTTTAAATAAAACATTAACCCTCATAACACATTCGGGTCAGATTTGGCTCGGAAGATAAAATATTTCTAAAAACTGCATAGAAACTTTGCAAACGCTTTAAGATCCTCAAAATACACATTTACTTTTTTACAATTACATTTAAGAGATAAAACCATTTAAAATGTTCATGTCATTTTGACCTGGGTATGCATGGAGCACCTTTAGGTGTCAAAAATAATTTTGGTAAAATGACCTATAGAGTTAAATTAGTGTCAAAAACTTTAATATTTATTTCACCTTTTCCCTGCATCTCACACACTTTAGGGCTGAATTTTGTTGATAAACAGGAATGTTTTGAGGTATGAAAAATGTAACTATCACCTTTTCCATCTGAAAGTGAAGGTTTATGCAAGTAAAATTAATGAATTTTGTTTTGAAAACTTTTCAGAGTAGGATTCATAAATTTCTGTTTGTGAGCAATCGTTAATTATAAATTCAGAAGAATTTAACTAAAGTCCATTTATTCTATTGGGGTCAAAACTGGTATTTTATACGATGAAAACTTGGGGGGGGGGGGGATATACAGGCATACATACATACATATATATATATGGTGTGCTTCATGTGTAATTGTAAATTTCAAAGAATTTCTCGTTTTTTAATTTATCAAAAAGGGCATAACATGATACAAAAAAAAAAATTTAAACGTGGTAACATTCAAAACTGATTTATTTCCCCCCCAACATTTACTCAATGAGAAGTTGCTTATAAAATATGGTTGTAGACGTAGTTTTAAAAAAAATATTAAGTTAACGTTACGTCTTCTTTATAAAATTACGAGTCTTTGGGTCCAAATGGAAAATAGTCCACAGATTTTGAATGCAACATAAAGGCTAAAGGAATAAATGAGCTCTATGGTGACTGACAGACTATCAGAATTTGTAAAACCTGGTAAACCAACGAAATATAAAGGATATTATTATTGACTAATATAGTATTGTAACATTACTGTTTCTAAAATAGATTTACTTCACAAAAACAGCCTTTTGTATTGATTTAAGATGATGTCAATGGATAATAACTCTTCATTCGTCCTCTCAAAGAATCTTTTAGATTAAACTTACCGCCACGAACTAAGCACGTTTTGTTTTTAGGACAGTTTTACTTCAGAAACATAACAAAAACCATATTTTTGTGTCGGTTTAAGATGGTGTCATTAGCGAACAGCGGTTAGCTCCTCTGTTAAGAATCACTCGGCAAATAACTCTGTTAACTTAGTTATATTAAATGTACCTCCACACTGTAAATATGCAGATTTTCTTACCTTTTAATGAGAGGTCTGACCCTAACGCAAACTTTAACGGCGGATTCCTCCGTCATCGTTACTCCATTAACGTTAACCGAGTGACTGCCTGTGACCGAGCGCTCGGTGAGATTTAAAATTTCAAACGACTTTTCATTGGACTGCGATCTGTGCGCACGCGCAGATCAACGGTCGCCCTCATTGGTCCCTGTTGAAAATAACTTTTTGAACGTGAACTCATTTGAATATGCATGTACGTCGATGACGCCTCATGAATATTACGTTTGCGGTTTCTTTACCGTAATTCGTAATTCTACATAATTTATTAATTATGGTTGACTTTTTCCATTTTTGTTGTTTCTTGGTTTTTATGTTGTAATTTTAAACAATTGATTAATTAACGTTTGATTTTATTTTTTTTTCCTTCATGTTTCTTTTCCGTTTTTGTTGTTTCTTAAATTGTTTTGGGTTTCAGAATGCTTTTATTTCTTAAGTATATAATACATTTTAAATATAGTATTTTAGCTATTGTTTCATATTTAAAACACGTGTAATCTTGTCAATAAATAGCAGGTCCCCACTGAGACAACATGCCCCAGTTAAATTAACATTATATTTGGATGAACAAGTGTGAAAATGTTCAATAGCGTTTTTTATTTAAGACTCTATAAGGTTTGTGTCCATACATAAACTGACTTTCAGTAACAAAAAAAAAAAACCTTAAAATAACAACCTGGAGAAATATGCACTGGAGTAAAATGTGTGACAACTAGCCCCGGGCTGCCTTACAATGGACTAAACTCCAACATGACAAAAATCAGCAGGGCAACTTTTTTCTTTATTTTTCTCAAAACACACAGACACTCAGAGTTGAGGTGTATTTATGGCAAAACATTTATTTGAAATCATAATTACGACAACTATCACATTATTCAAAAGGATGATTTGTATATAACCAATGCAACCTAAAGACATTTACAGCTTTTTACATGAATAAAAATGGGGATTTCAAAAAGTAGAGCTACTGGTATCTTTGCTAGGGCACTTAGAAAGCGATTCATGCACAGAAGCGTCTTTGTGTTTATGGCAACAATGGCAGGACTAGTCAACAGCACCTGACTACTCTCTAACCTGTTAACCAATCGCTCGACATTCACTCATACCGTGAACCACCTCAGACAGACTCATTAAACACAACCAATCAAGGCATTCATTAAAGCAATTCAAATAAATCACTAAGACCAGTCAAAGACAAATACATTGAGTTCAGGATGAAAAGAGCTCAAAATCAGTTCAATAAAAACGAGGAATGCATTGAATTATTCATTCAGACGGTGTTTGATGTATTGTAGAAATCAATGAACAATAATCCTGAACTTGAGTGACATTTGACATTCAGATCAGAGAACAATGTCATTATTACTCACTAATATTTATTTAACCCTTGTGCTGCTGAAAACCCTGCACCTAATTTAGTGTTCCTGTCAAAAATGAGCAGCCTTTTAATAAAAAATAGCTAGTAAATCTCTCATTGTGCTGTATTATCACCAAACTTTATGTCAACTTGTTTTCTGTCAATTAGCACAGGTTTTATATTTGTTTTTAGAGCTGATTGATCGTAGGACTCATTGATCTGAACTTATGCACCTCTTTTTTTTTTGAGTGAAAAAGCATTATTTGTGGATCATTTTGTCAATATTCAGTTTTTGAGTCATAAAACATTTGTGGATAATTTTGACAATTTTATTTTGACGATATTTTTGAGTGATAAGACATTATTTGTGAATAACTTTGTCAATATTTACTCAAAAACAGATGTTCATAAGCTCTAATAATACAGCATAACAAGAGATTTATAAGCAGTTTTTTTGTAGGCTGGTCATTTTCGACCAGAAACACCAGAAGTGTAACAAAGTGGGGGAAAAATCCCACAAAATTATAAAAATGATCACATTTCTTGGGAAGCTGTTAAACTGTAAACTCAGAAAGTTTTAATACAATGTGATAAGATTTTTTGGGAAAATAACCAGAACACAAAACCCAAACACAACATGAGAACACTGCAAAAAAAAGACGTATCTCACTTAGTATTTTTGTCTTGTTTCTAGTCAAAATATCGACAAATTCTTAAATTAAGATGCATTGACTAGATAAGCAGAATGATGTAAGATATTTAGTCTCGTTAGAAAAAAACTAAATTAAGTGAATTTTGCTTAAAACAAGTAAAATGATCTGCCAGAGGGTAAAGGAATTACTCTTAAAACAAGATTATTTTTATCATTTTGCGTATCTAGTAAATGCATCTTAATTTAAGAATTTTCAGATATTTTGACTAGAAACAAGACAAAAATACTAAGAAAGATAAGCCTTTTTTTTGCAGTGAATTAATTTTACTTACAGTTATTACTGACTGAGCTTTACGGATGTCAAAAGAAAGACTGCAAAGCATTTCACTCTTCATTCTTTCCTCATACTTAGATATTCTGTCTCATTCGGTTCTGTTTAAAAGCCTAAATGCTAAACGTGCTTGAACAGAACGATGCATTTACACTCAACGAGTGCTTGAACTCAGTTTACTGCTCAATAAACTCAATAATAATAAGATCAATAATCACTAATATCAATACTCAGAGTGCACCCTTCACCCTGAGCTCTTAGAATATATGTGACCCTGCAGCACAAAAGCAGTCATAAGCAGCACAGCTATATTTGTAGCAATAGCCAACAATACATTGTATGGCTCAAAATTATACATTTCTCTTTTATGCCAAAAATCATTAGGATATTAAGATCATGCTCCATGAAGATATTTAGTAAATTTCTTACCGTAAATATATCAAAACTTCATTTTTGATTAGTAATATGCATTGCTAAGAACTTCATTTGAACAACTTTAAAGGTGATTTTCTCAATATTTGATTTTTGCACCCTCAGATTCCAGATTTTCAAATATTGTCCGATCCTAACAAACCATACATCAATACAAAGCTTATTTATTCAGCTTTCAGATGATGTATTAATCTGAATTTCAAAAAACTGACCCTTAAGACTGGTTTTGTGGTCCAGGGTCACATATGTCAAGCTGTTGAAAGCAGCTGAAGCTGGAAGCTCATCTATGTGGTGATCTGAGAGTTCAGTGCTGTATTATGAGACGCTGCAGGTGGAGGATTTGGGCGGCTGCTCCAGGATGGACTCTCGGCGCAGGTCGTTGGGCACCGTGCCGTTCGGACCCCACACGTTCAGCTCGCCGTAGATGCCCGTCTCGATCATCTCCTCCTGCCAGGGGATGGAGATGTTTCCCGACGCAAACTCATCGTAGAACGTCTTGTCATCGTCCTCCAGACAGACCCCCTTCACCGTGGAGAAAGCGCCCACGTCGTCCAGATTCTTGGCGTAGACTGTCTTGGAATCCGGAATGAAAGGAGGCGGCAGAATCCCTGTAGGACACCAGTGTGGCGTTAGTGCACTCAGAAGACAAGATCTGATGGATCTGCACTAGTGTTCAGTAAGGGTTTTTCATCTGCTCGTCAAGGCTGCATTTATTTGATCAAAAATACTGTAAAAATTGCAAATATTATTATAATTTAAAATAGCTGTTGAATATAAGTTAAACTGTAGTTTATTTCTGATGCGCAGCTGTATTTTCAGCATCATTACTGCAGTCTTCAGTGTCACATGATCTTCAGGAATCATTCTAATATGCTGATTTGCTGCTCAACAAACATTTCTGATTATCATTAATGTTGAAAACAGTTGTGCTGCACAATATTTTTGTGGAAACTGTGATATATTTTAATTTTCAGGATTCACAGATGAATAGAAAGTTCAAAAGAACAGCATTTATTTGAAATAGAAATCTTTTGTAACATTATAAATGTCTTTACTGACACTTTTGATCAATTCAATGCATCCTTGATGAATAAAAGCATTAATGAATAAAAAAATTCTTACATCGCCCAAAATTGTTAATGAAAAGTATCACAGTTTCCACAAAAATATTGTGCAGCACAGCTGTTTTCAACATTGATAATAATCAGAAATGTTTCTTGAGCAGCAAATCAGCATATTATAATGATTTCTGAAGATCATGTGACACTGAAGACTGCAGTAATGATGCTGAAAATACAGCTGCGCATCAGAAATACATTACAGTTTAACAGATATTCACATAGAAAACAGCTGTTTTAAATCATAATAATATTTCACTGTTTTTACTGTGTTTTTGATCAAATAAATGCAGGCTCAGTGACCAGAAGAGACTTTATTCAAGACCATATGTGACCCTGCAGCACAGAAGCAGTCATAAGCAGCACAGCTATATTTGTAGCAATAGCCAACAATACATTGTATGGGTCAAAATTATACATTTCTCTTTTATGCCAAAAATCATTAGGATATTAAGTAAAGTTCCATGAAGATATTTAGTAAATTTCCTAGCGTAAATATATCAAAACTTAATTTTTGATTAGTAATATGCATTGCTAAGAATTCATTTGAACAACTTTAAAGGTGATTTTCTCAATATTTAGATTTTTTTGCACCCTCAGATTCCAGATTTTCAAATAGTTGTATCTCAGACAAATATTGTCCGATCCTAACAAACCATACATCAATTATTTATTCAGCTTTCAGACTATGTATAAATCTCAATTTCAAAAGATTTCCCCTTATGACTGATTCTGTGGTCCAGGGTCACATTTTTAAAAATCGTCCTGATTTCAAATGTTTGATCAGTAGTGTAAAGTTAAATGAAATGATCTAATCAGAGGAAGTGTTGTGTTTGCAGTAAACTCTCATCATCTTCTCACCTGCGTCCAGTTTCCTCCAGTTGATCTCGCTGAAGAAGGGATGCGCGCGCATCTCATCACACGAGCCGTTCTTGAAGCCCAGTCTCTTGTCCACCTCTTTAGCCAGCAGACCCTCACAGATGGACTTGGCTTTCTCACTGAAGGTTTCTGGGTAGGTCACCGGCTCGTTCAGGATCCGCTTCTTCACCTCTTTATTCTCCACCTGAGGAGCACAGCATTTATTACACGAAGAATCAAAACAACAGTGTGTTTGTAAGTACAACAGAGTAAAACACAAACAAACACATAAAGCTGAAGAATGTGTGTAAGCAAGCAGCTGACGGCAGACATTGACTTCCATAGTATTTATTTCTTTCTTTATTTTTTGCATACTATGGAGGTCAATGGGAACCATCAACTATCTGGTAACAAAATATCTTTCTTTGTGTGTTTGAGAGCTAAAAGAAACTCATACAGGTTTGGAACAACATGAGGGTGAGTAAACATTGACTGGACTTTCATTTTCGGGTGAACTATCCCTTTAATGCTAATTAACACATCTGACCAGTAGGTGGCGCCGTCACCAAACCATCACAGCATCTTCAGGAAATTATCCCAAAATCATTACATTCACATTTAAGCATTTGACAGGCATCCAAAGTGACTTTCATTGCATTGAAGCTAAAAAAGAAAAAATGCATTTGATTACTTCATGCATTAACTGGGAAACAAACGCAGGACTTCAGCATAGCAATGCAATAAGCAGAAACAGCATCCACAACTGATTTACAACGCTTTGCTGTATCAGAGTTCTCTCAGTGCATGTTTAACAGCATGATCTGATCTTCTGTCCAATGCACTGCAAAAAAAAATAATAATAATAAAAAATTCTTCCTTAATTTATATTGTTTTCTAGTATAAATATCAAAAAATTCTTGAATCAGGATGCATTTACTTGACAAGTAAAACAAACTTTTTAAAAGAAAATATTATCCAAATTTTGCTGCAGGAATCAGAAGAAGTAGTGTATTTCTCTAACCTAACAGATGTGAATTAAACGAATGAATTAAATGCTATGCATTAAATCCATGAATATTACTCTACTACATCATCTGCACCTGCAGGTTTACTATGGAACTTCATGTGTAGTGTATGTTAGGAGGATCTGTTTGTATCTGCTGAGTGGTTCACTAGAACACAGGTTCACATTTACAGAAGTGCCATCAAACGTCTCTTTATAGGGATATCACATGGTGCTCGCAATGCCAAGGTCATGGGTTCGATTCCTAATGAATGCATGAACTGATAACATGCATAACTTGAATGCAATGCACACATAGTTACTCAAAGAATGTAATATATTACTCATTACTAGTTACTCCTTTCAAAAGTAATATTGTTACTTTACTTATTACTTTCTGGCAACAGTAATTAGTTACACTACTAGTTACATTACTTTTTCTTCACGCCCCACAGAAGTTGTAACTGTGTATCTTCCAGATAAAATGATTCTAGAATGTTAGTGCTAGACAGACTCTGCATCTCGTGCATGACACGCCATTCTAAAAATGCTACACTCGAGTTAAAATGAGTTATTTAGAACAAGGCCTTGCACTTTTTCTCATTCCAAGCAAACGCGTGTTTTGCGCGAGTCGCTGTGGATAAAAGCATCTGCTGAATGCATGAATGTGATTCTAATAAAGATCCTCTGTTGAAGATCACCTTCTCTCCTCGAGTCCTGAAGGGTCCTTTGGCGGCGATGAACTCGTACAGCGTGACCCCGAGAGTGAAATAATCTACTGAGTAATCATATTCTTCACCCTTGAGCAGCTCCGGGGCCATAAACCCTGAAAACACACACACACACACAGGTGAAAATGTTTAAGAATGAACCTCGCAGCATCAGCACTCATGAGCCAATATCAACCTGCTTTTGTTTAACGTTTATATGAAAGTATATGAGCATCAAGATAAGATTCTGGGAGTGTGAGTTTTGATCATGATCTTTTTTGAACGTGCTGGAGGTTTTCACCTGGAGTTCCAGCGTAGCCTTTGGTTTTGAGCTGGTCATCTTTGAGCTCCACAGCCAAGCCGAGGTCAGAGATACGGACGTGACCTGAAAACACCAGCATGACATGTGTGACCGAAACGACTCTCAACCCATCAGATGTGTGTGTATGTTGATGAGTGATGCAGTTTAACATGTTCACCTTCATTATCTAGCAGGACGTTTTCTGGTTTCAGGTCTCTGTAGATGATTCTCTTCTGGTGAAGATGCTCCAGGCCTTGAATGATCTGAGCAGCATAATAACACGCTCTGGCTTCAGAAAACCCTGGGTTATTCTCATCCACATTATAGATGTGGTACCTGCAAAAGAATGACACACTCTTTAAAATATTTCCATATATTCATGAAAAATTAAATTAAATTAAAAATAATATATGGAGCCAGCAATCACAGGCAAAGCCGGGCAATGACATCATCAAAAATGCAGTACATCACTGCCATTTCAGGCCTTTGGGTCAAAGGTTACAATGAGACTTAAACTTAACATTAAACCAGTAGGTGGCGCTGTCACAAAACCACTGCCCTGAGCTCTTGGGTTCAAGATCACGTTCTAGATTTCATCCGAACAGCTGAAAGAACAGGTGTGATACAAGCGATCGCCCAGGTGATTTCACTGGGTTCAAAACACATGCTTTTGAATATCCAATATCTATGTGATTTATCGTATCAGAAAGGTTCTAAAGACTATCTGCACCAAATTTGGTGAGGATCGGATAAACTTTGTGGGAAGAGCAGCTAAAATGGTTTTGCTCTAAATCAGTCGCTACAGGCCAAAGAAGGCCAGAACAACATCTGGATATAATACAAGCAATAATAATATGGTCAATCTAAATGGTCTCTAACCTCAGGTCTCCTCCGTTCATGATGGTCATCACCAGACACAGCTCTGTTTTGGTTTGGAAGGCGTAAGCCAGCGAAACGATGAATCTACTGTGAACTCGAGCCAGGATCCGTTTCTCCACCATGGCGCCCTGTGACAACAGAACATTTTCTTTCATGTTCATGTCAATTTTTCAGTCAAATTGTTGTTAATGTAATTTACAATGAAAGTTTAATTTGAAAAATTATGCATTTTCACTAGTGCTCTGACATTTGGACTCCACTGTATATAAAAGCATATTTTTCAAATAAACATACATGCAGAAAGAGCAAAACATACATAATAGATTTTAAGAACTTCGGTATACGAAGACAGATGTTCTCTTTATATATGTGAACCAGTGCACTAGTTGTCCTAGTTTTATTTCATGCATTATGACACATGCAAGATGCATTTCCCAGTTTTCTGTTTCACAACCGATGCGTAACAGAAGAATCACATCATTAATGATGCTTTAGCGACTGTTTCCAAACAGCACAATAATCTGTCAATGAATGATGTTTTCATGCTTGTAACTATGAATGAGGTCATTATTAACATCTACTGAATCATCTGTGGACTCTCATTGGACAGCATTCAACATTTACATAAGGACACATGTACAGTCAGTATCATCTCCAGCGTTCTACCTGTCCAGGATTTCCACAACAAATCTGTTCCATAATTAAATGTGTTGGAGTTGCATTTCATAATGAGCTGAAGGCCAAAGCACTAAAGCTTCATCGGCTCTAATGCTGCCACTGGTCCACAGCGCTGTTCACTCATCTGACTGATGCTTACAGACAAACACTCAAACGCGTGCATATCTGATCAATACTGATGAAGAATGAAGAGGAACATGATGCTCTGCTGCACTCAATGTCCTTTATCATCACTGGAGGTTTTCATCATTTATTCCAACGGAAATCAGTCAACAGTCCAAAACTGATACAAGCACAATCTAATTTTGAATGTTTGGTCATTTCATAAGTTGTGATCTAAAACAGGATCGTTTTGTTGGAGTGAAGCGCTAGTAAAGCATATTACCCGCAGTAAAGCCTTCACCTTCATCATCAATGTCACGTCTGAGCTGCTTAATCGCACAAAACCAACATGTCAATCAGGATCCACATCCTGTTATCTAAGCATTACTAGTCTTGCAATACATATCTATTACCCTGCATGGACATCTCCATTAAAAAAAATGAGGAAAAGGTACCATTTGTGCCTTGAAATGTTCGGTTTTGCCTTTACTTTTACCAGCAATCGCCCAGTTGAATTTATTGGGTTCAAAACACATGCTTTTAAATTTCCAATATCTCTGTGATTTATTTTATCAGTAAGGTTCTAAAGACGATCTGCACCAAATTTGGTGAAGATCGGATAAACTTTGTGGGGGAAAAAAGCAGCTCAAATGTGACCCTGGACCACGAAACAAGTCATAAAGGTAAATTTTCTGAAATTGTGATTTATACATCACCTGAAAGCTGAATAAATAGGCTTTCCATTGATGTATGGTTTGTTAGGATCGGACAATATTTGAAAATCTGGAATCTGAGGGTGCAAAAAAATCTAAACATTGAGAAAATCACCTTTAAAGTTGTTCAACTGAAGTTCTTAGCAATGCATATTACTAATCAAAAATGAAGTTTTGATAAATTTACGGTAAGAAAGTTACAAAAGATCTTCATGGAACATTATCTTTAATTAATATCCTAATGATTTTTGGCATAAAAGAAAAATGTATAATTTTGAGCCATACAATGTATTGTTGGCTATTGCTACAAATATACCTGTGCTGCTTATGACTGCTTTTGTGCTGCAGGGACACATTTGTGCTTAAAAATGCCTTTCTTTGTACTTTTACACATGATCGCCCAGTTGAATTTATAGACTTCAAAACACATGCTTTTATATTTCAAATATCTATGTGATTTATTTTATTAGTTAGGTTCTAAAGACTGTCTGCACCAAATTTGGTGACGATCAGATAAACTTTGTGGGAAGAGCAGCTCAAATGGTTTTGCTCTAAATCAGTCACTACAAGCCAAAGATGCCCAGAAAAAACATAACATTTACCCATTTCAGGCTCAGAGTGCCAATAGTCATTTATCCTCACTAAATCCATTTCAACCCTATTAACTTTACATTTCAATAATTTGAACAGATACTCTTTATTCTATAATTAGTAAGTCCTTTGGACGCCAATGGCACCTTTTCTCAGGAAAGATCCTCAGCCAAAGGCATCAAGCTGCTTTCATACCTCATAGCCTTTCCTCTTCTTCAGCCTCTTCTTGTTGAGCTTCTTGCAGGCGTACAGCTTCCCCGTGGCCCTCATCTGACAGGCGGACACCTCTCCGAATCCACCCTTACCCAGAACACGGAAGTCCAGGAACCAGTCCTCGCCTACGGGCTGCATCTCCAGCCACTTCCACTGGAGGAACCGCTTAAAGTACATGGTCTCTAGATAGAAGGTGAAGGGAACCTCTTTGAGAAAGTCGAAAACGCTGGCCAGGATCTGCACAAACAGGTCATCTGCCGCTTCCTCGTGCCGCTCCTTCACCTTGGTGATGTCGTTCTCGGGTAAAAACGGGCAGAAGTGCTTGGCCGAAGGCTCCATGTAGCGCTGGAGGATTTTGCTGGCTTTCTGAACTCGGTCTTTATCCTCGGCGGTGTCATACGCCTCGATGTCCTTCCAGAGGCGACAAGGGCCCTTATACTCGTTGGTGGTTTCCAGAAACTCTTGAAACAGTCGCTTACCAATGGGCTGCTCTACACAGATGCTCTTAAACTGCAGATCCAGAGTTTCTCTCAGACCTTCGCACACCGTGATGTGGGGCAGCTTGAGTTTGGCGTGGAACTTCTTGTCTCGGTTGGCCGCTGGGTTGGCCGTGCCATCGAAACTGCCACGGGCCGAGATGTATGCCGAGTTGGCCACCACCGTAGTCAGGCCGCCGATGTCCATAGCGAGGCGAAGGAGCTAAACTGGGACTTTCGTAGTGAGAACGAGACGAGATTGGCAGCTGAAGGGTCACAGCGAGAGCATTGGAGCTCAGCGCCGTGAGACTAGTCCTCACCGGAGAAGAAGTGTGGGATTAGATCATGAGATGCAGAGGAACGGACAGTGACCAACGGATCCAGCACGACGTCTTGAGTCTGATGGCAAAGTGAACGATAAGCCCTGCAACACACACTCAGACAGATCCACCTGACTCAACATCTTTCATAAGGCTTTATCCTCTAACTCTATAATACCTTCCTCAGGTTAACACCTCTCACTGATGCGAAGCGAGAACATCACTCACCACAATGACACTCCAAACATCCTATAATTCAGAGTTCAGAATTGCTTCATCAAATGACTCGAGCACAACACCCTGCAGCACAAAAGCAGTCATAAGCAGCACAGCTATATTTGTAGCAATAGCCAACAATACATTGTATGGCTCAAAATTATACATTTCTCTTTTAAGCCAAAAATCATTAGAATATTAAATAAAGATTATGTCTCATGAAGATATTTTGTAAATTTCCTACTGTAAATATATCAAAATTAAATTTTTGATTAGTAATATGCATTGCTAAGAACTTCATTTGGACAACTTTAAAGGCCATTTTCTCAATATTTTTTGCACCCTCAGATTCCAGATTTTCAAATAGTTGTATCTAAATATTGTCATATCCTAACAAACCATACATCAATGGAAAGATTATTTATTCAGCTTTCAGATATAAATCTCAATTTCAAAAAATATACCCTTATGACTGGTTTTGTGGTCACATTTAGTCATTCTGCAGAACATGAGTGACCAAAGACATACAGTATGTTGATTGTTATTTTCATTCACATTTACCATTGTTTGGCAAATTTTCATGAGCGAAATCCAGGCATTTCATTAGGAATCCACACTATAGGAATTTTGCATAAGGGGCAAAAGATTTTCACATGAAGATTTCACATGAATTTGCCATATTAACCAACAGAAATCTTTCACTAATTCCATTAATATTCGAAAAGAAAATGTGTGCAGAATTGGGTTTTATCCTCAATGAACTGACTGGAAGCTAAAAAGTCTCTATATGAAGATGTTTTTCATATCAAAGATTATGAAGACAAACAATTCTCTTACTTCGATTAAGGATTATATAGACATTAAATGTATTTCGATGTTTGGCATTTTAAGTTAACAAGTAGGGTGTTGAATGAATGCAAAAAAAAATAAATAAATGGTGCCTAAGGAAAGCCATCTTCCTTCTGATTTTACTGAACATAACAGATAAAAGATCAAATTTAGTGTTATTGCACATGTAAACACTGTTGTTGTTGTATTATTGGACTATATGAATCATATTGTTGCTATTTAGCACTGATTTTCTCTTAATCTTTTGAATGAGGGTCTTGCAGGTTTGATATTTTGCTAATGATGAAATAATGATTGTATACTAATTTCAACTTTCACAAACACTCTTAAACATCTAATGTTATTTAACATCACTCAGACACAAAAAACAACCACACAAGCATATAAATCATTCTTTCAGTTTAATTTCTATACATGTATAAGAAAAGTATATTTCCTTAGTATTTGTTACATTGTACAAAAAAGGCTGGACGTTTGTTTGGAGTTGTTGATCTCATGTTCATAACGTCTGTGATTGGAGAGCTGCGGTGATCAGAGCTCCATCTGTCACGACAAACGTCTAAAAAAAGCTCCAATATCAAAAATAGCTGCCTATGAGAGCGAATCACAACAAAACGGTAGAAAAATTCAGCCTCGGCGAACAGTGCTAAACGTCCCTGTGTAACTCACAGCGCAGGAGTTTCTTCAAAAGTAGCCCTGAAGTGAGAGCCGATCATTGGAGCTTATCTGCTCATAAGCTACTGAAGATAATAGACTGAGCTGAAGAATTATGGGAAGCATTTGAGGGAATCCTTACAGCAGGATCACAATTTGGAGCTTCAAACAAGAACTGGGGGAACAAAGGGAATCTGCATGTGATCCCAAAGACGGGTTCTGGAGCTCAAACTCTGATTCAGCATCTCTAGGGCCGTCCTAATCGTCCTCATCATCATCAAAGTCCTCCTCGTCTTCTTCGTCCTCCTCATCCTCCATGTAGGATATGGGTGTCTCCACCCTGGAGCTGCTGTGGTGCGAGCCGTTGGAGCTGGACGCGCCGCGGTCACTGCATGCACACAGAAACTCTCATTATTGGCTGAATACTTATAAAAATATATTAAAATAGTTACACAAAATGTTTTTATTTTTAAAGAATTCTCTTCTGCTCACCAAGCCTGCATTTATTTGATCCAAAATACAGCAAAAACAGTACTATTTTAAAGCATTAGTAGTAAGCATTACTATTTAAAATAACTGCTTTCTATTTGAATATATTTTAAACTGTAATGTATTTCTGTGATGCGCAGCTGTATTTTCAGCATCATTACTCCAGTCTTCAGCATCACATGATCTTCAGAAATCATTCTAATATGCTGATTTGCTGCTCAAGAAACCCCCAAAAAACATTATTATGCTGAAAACAGCTGAGTAGATTTTTTTCAGGTTTCTTTGATGAATAGAAAGTTCAAAAGAACAGCATTTATCTGAAATAGAAATCTTTTGTAACATTATAAACGTCTTTATAATCACTTGATCAATTTAAAGCATCCTCGCTAAATTAAAGTATTAATTCTATAATTTCTGCCCCCTTTCTACAGCCACTGTTTGAATGTTTGCATTTCAAAAATAAATTGGAGTAGAACATAGTTCTGTTATTAAAAAGCTGACATAAAAACTCTCTTATGTGCAATTTAAATGTGTGTACAACTTGATTATTAAATAAAATGTCTTAACTTATTGTTAAATAAAATGTCCAGTTTCAGCTTTTGGTGAAAACAAAATAAACAGTTTAATTTTGGTGAAATAATATTAATACAATTATGCAAAAATTAAATAAATAATATATATATATATATATATATATATATATATATATATATATATATATATATATATATATATATATATATATATATATATATATATATATATATATAGAGTCACATAAATCAGTCATTTAGCATATTATACATATAAAAATAAACACGCATATATATAGCTTTTGGCCAAGTGCATCCTGAATTTTCCATTTTGGCCCAGAATTTTGTTGCATCACTACTTCAATGTCAACAAAACAATCCAATTATCAAATTATGTTTTAAGATCATGTGATACTCACGTGGCCACATGGGACAGCTCTCCTATCAGCTGGTTAATGGCACCCTGCGCCATTTCTACAATATCAGACAAACAAATCAGTTTTCACTCACTCAGCTCAGCACGCGTCAAATCACATTTCTATAGCACTTTATACAATACAGAGTCAAAACAGCTTCAAAATTGGTTCTGAAAGGTCATGTGATTCAGCTGTAAATCGTCGTCGAGACACACACCTGTGACGTACGGCTGCAGGGCTTTGGGAACGAGGGTCTTGGCGATCTTTAGCTGCTCCGGGCTGCAGCGGCCCGACTCCAGGCCAAACGCCATGCCCATGCGCTTCAGCACCTCCACGTCATCGTGGATCTCAAACATGTTGTCAAAGTTGAAGAGATACTCAAACCTGCGGAGACAGAAGTGCTGCGTCATAGGGCTGGGCATACTGCAAAAAAAGGCTTCTCTCACTTAGTATTCTTGTCTCGTTTCTAGTCAAAATATCTAAGAATTCTTAAATTAAGATGCATTCACTAGATAAGCAAAATGATGTTAGATATTTAGTCTTGTTTCCAGGGAAAAAACTATATTAAGTGCATTGTGCTTAAAACAAGCAAAATGATCTGCCAGTGAAGTAAGGAAATTACTCTTAAGATTATTTTACTTACCGCACTGGCAAATAATTTTACTTATTTTAAAGCAAAATGCACTCATTTCATTTTTTCCCTGGAAACAAGACTAAATATCTAACATCATTTTGCTTATCTAGTAAATGCATATTTTTTTTACTAGAAACAAGACAAAAATACTAAGTAAGATAAGCCTTTTTTGCAGTGTACGTCCCGATTCGATTCTAAATACACAAGCTCTCAATTCAATCAGATTCACGATTTTTTTATTACATTCAGTGAATATAGTTTTAATACAAATGCTATTGATATTTCTAAAAAATGAACAGTAAACATCAGTTTACAAATGGTTAATTAACAAAAAGAAAAAAAAAAATTAATCAGATCTTGTGTTAAATGTTTGCTGAAATAAATACCGGAAATTATCGATTCGTGGCTTTTGAGAAAGTATGTCATTTAAAAAAAACGATTTATCGAAAAATCACAAGTGCTGGATTAACTTTCCAGATTTCTCATTTTTAATCAATACTGATAGGAATTCATAAATCTTAACATCAATCTTTCAGGCTGTACAGTCATTATTTGTAGCTCCTGCCATCCAATAATCACAATAAGCTGTGACTTTTGATATGAAACAGTGTCAGTTTCATATTCTGTCAGTTTTATCACAAAACAAACATTAAATGCATTTTTGTGGCTCTTTAATGTGTGCTGACAGATCGTTGATCATCTCTTTACTACTAGATATAGCAGCAAATAAACAAGAATGAACATGAGGAAACAGAACAACTCACTGAAATCAACCAATAACCATAATCAGTGATTAAACTGCATTAATTAACACGACTGCTCACTTGTCGTTGGAGATGCTGCAGTCGATGACGGTTCTCTTGCTGGTGTTGATGATGATGAAGGGCAGGTGGATGGCTGTGTTTGGAGGTGGAGCTCTCTTGTTCTGCTGCTCCGCCTGACGATTGCGCTGCACCAGGTTTTTAAAGGCAATTTGCTGCAAATCAAGAGAAACCAGACTAATGGCAATCACCATTCATCATCATGAGCACGACACATACTGTACGGACAGCAGGAGAGAAAAGTGGCTTCTGTAGTTTAATAAAATAAAAGTAAACTACATAAATAATGGACATATTATATTAGTCAATTTAAGCTAAATAAAACACTACCACTATCCAAAAATCAAACAAACAAAAAAATTACAAGTAAAATATTTGTAATAAAAGTGCAGGGTTCAAGTGTGTTTAATTGTCCTTAAAAAAAAATAATAATAATAATTTGATTTCATTTCTTTTAACACTTAAATAATTTGGTGCTCAAATGTGCTTAATTGTCCTGAAAATATTGTGCAATTAATCAAGAAAGCGTATCTACACACACAAATACACAAAAAACATATTTCTTTGTGATTTTATTTCAATTGTTTTAGCAAACTAAATGCTGTTATAAGACATCTGTAATGATAGTCTGAGGCTTAAATGTGCTTAATTTTAATGAAAATATTGTGCAATAAAGAAATTTGTCTACATAAAACATTAAATTTTATTTGTATTGTTTTATAACTAAATGCCATTAAATAAGACATCTGTAATGAAAATTGAGGTGTAAATGTTCTTAATTGTAATATATATATACACACACCGGTCAAAGGTTTTTAAACTAAGATTTTTAGCGTTTTTTAAAGTCTCTTCTGTTCACCAAGCCTGCATTTATTTGATTCAAAATACAGCAAAAGCAGTAATATTGTGAAATATTTTTACTATTTAAAATAACTTTTCTATGTGAAAATGTGTTAAACTGTAATTTATTTCTGTGATGCGCAGCTGTATTTTCAGCATCATTACTCCAGTCTTCAGTGTCACATGATCTTCAGAAATCATTCTAATATACTGATTTGCTGCTCAAGAAACATTTATTATTATAATAATAATATATATTTACAACAGTTGAGTAAATTTGTTTTCAGCATCGGGGCATGAAATTATACAAATTAATACTTTTATTTAGCAAGGATGCAGTAAATTAATCAAAAGGGATGATAATGACATTTATAGTGTTACAAAAGATTTCTATTTCAGATAAATGCTGTTCTTCTGAACTTTCTATTCATCAAAGAAGCCTGAAAAAATTCTACTCAGCTGTTTTCAACATCATCATAATAAATGTTTCTTGAGCAGCAAATCAGTATATTAGAATGATTTCTGAAGGATCATGTAACACTGAAGACTGGAGTAATGATGCAAAAAAAAATCAGCTTTGAAATCACAGGAATAAATTGCATTTTAAAACATTCAAATAGAAAGCAGTTATTTTAAATAGTAAAAATATTTCACAATATTACTGCTCTTGCTGTACTTTGGATCAAATAAATGCAGGCTTGGTGAACAGAAGAAACTTCTTTAAAAAACCTTGTGGTTCAAAATCTTTTGACTGGTAGTGTATATATAGTTTTATTAAATTGGATGCTGAAAAACAATTCAGTTCTGAGGTTTGTGCTTTAACTGAAGTGCAAAAACATCAAAACAAAAGCCTCACGTTACTTTTCTTTCATTGCACACATCGTCCATATGAACGAGAAGCTCACTGTGACAGACAGGAAGTGATGCGATGTACCTGCAGAATGAGTTCCTGCAGCTGCGACTGCTTGTGTTTGATCCTCTCCAGTCGTCTCTGCCGCTCCGCCTTCAGGACGGAAGACAGGTTCAGAGGCGTTCATCAACACAAACCTGACAGAAAGCCACAGACTCACTGACCTCCAGATCCTGACACTCCTGCGCAGAGTTGGTGGGGAACCCGATCCATTTGATCTCCTTCTTGTCTTTGGAGATGATGTTCATGGCCATCAGGACGTTCAGAGCGTCGTAAACCCGTCGCCGGATGTTCTTCTGGTCATACACGTGCTGGAGGAGAAAGCACACGAGCTTATTAACCAAAATATGAATTCATCAAGTATAATCAATATCAATATAGTAGAGCTTCACTGCAAAAAATGATTTTGTCTTATTTCCAGCCCAGATATCTAAAAATTCTTAAATCAAGAAGGATTTTCTAGATAAGTAAAAATTAGTCTTGTTTTCAGAAGAAAAAAAAAGTTTTTGCTTATAACAAGCAAAATAATCTGCCAATGGGGTAAGCAAAATAATCTTATTTCAAACAGAAAACAAGATTATTTTTCTTCTCCCACTGGCAGATTACTAGTTTTAACGCGAAATAAACATGAATGAACATCTCACCCCTCACGTAATCACTCAAACAGTGTTTCAATTGTGGAAAGACGTCATTAAAACAGCTCGTAAAGAAAATGTCATGCAGCTTTTCATTCACCTCAGGCAAGTCATCAGTGTCTACAGCTCGTTATTTGCTGGAGAAATGAAGTCTACACTGTGTGCATATTTTTTTGCCAAGAAAATTCTACCAATTCCAAACCACATCAATCTTAATAACTACTATTGATTTTGTATTTAATCATTTCTAAGTTATATATAATTGTCTATGAAGGCTGAAAGTCAAAAACTTCTTATTTCAGGTGTGCTGAATTATTAGGCAGGTTTTCTTTTACAGATAAAATGAGCCAAAAAAGAGATTGAACTCAGAGTAAAAGTAAATAATAATAATAATAATAATAATTAAATGCCCATGAGAAGGATGCAATACTAATGCAATAATAGAATTAGCAAAGTTAAGGCATGACCATTGGGCAGCGAAATGCTCATTGGGTCAGCAAGGTCAGAAAAAACAGGTGGAGAGGAAAAGACACGTTAACTGCGCAAGAATTAAGGTGAAGAATTAGCTGTGAAACCATCAGGAATCATTTAGTCTCCAGCACCATCATTTTCCAGAACTGCAACCTTCCTGGAGTCTCCAGAAGTGCAAAGTGTCAGGTTCTCAGAGACCTTGCTTGGGTAAAAAATGCTAAAAAATAACCCTCACTTAATAAGAATAACATGCTGAAGTGTTGTGAAATACATGAAGACTGATTTTGTATAGGCTTTATGGACAGATAAGTTGAGAGTGACTCTTGAAGGACTAGCATCGCATCCTCTTGTGCCACTGTTTGAAGAATGTATCTTCCAGAATCTGGCAGTAAGAGCTCATTTAGGAGCTCATGAGAAGTAAGACAGACTTCTCAGGATAGGAGATGAACTAAAATGAGCTCCTAAAACTTACTGCCAGATTCTGGAAGATTAAGACAATTATATATAACTTAGAAATGATCAAATACAAAATCAATAGTAGAAGATTGATGTGGTTTGGAATTGGTAAAATTTTCTTGGCAAAAAAATGACCGTAATATCAACTTGCCTAATAATTCTGCACACAGTGTAGTGAAGAGTATTTTGCGAAATATTAGACTATATACACTTTACTAAATTTTACTTTACCTGTTAGTGAGGTCTTATTTAATGTATATATAGAGGCCTGCATGAGAATGGAATGTGCAGACATTACAAAAACGCATTTTAAGGTGAAGATGCACATCCTATTTTGACATTAGATCACAAAATGTGTGACGAGGCCTCCTGTCTACTGCCTAAAAACAGACTGAAGAACAGCCAAGAAAGGAAACAATAACAACTAGTGAAAGTGAAAGTGGCATGACATATGGCCAAGTATGGTGATCCATACTCGGAATTTGTGCTCTGCAATTAACCCATCCAAAGTGCACACACACACACACACCGTGAACACACACCCGGAGCAGTGCGGTATGAACTACACATGAAATGTATTGAACACGCCTTGAGGAAACCACTGTATAAAGGAGAGCGCAGGCACAGACACATCTATAGTCTCTCGGCTTCACTGTCTCTGATAACCAGTGCTGGGAAGTAACTAGTTACATGTAACTAAATTACGTAATTTAATTACAAAATAAATGTAATTGTAATCCGTTACAGTTACTGAGAATGTGTAATTAAATTACAGTTACTTATGAAAATGTTAACGATTGTAATATGACGAGACAAGTTTGTACAAAATGTAGTTGTAGTTCATGCATCTTTAACATTTACATCATGCTGACGACAACATGTGTGCTGCACTTGGAATAGAATTTTCTTTAACTACAGGGTTAATAAAGAAGAAGTTACTCGAATCATGTTGTGGTTACATTTTGCAAAAAAAAAAAAAAGATTATTTTTTTGGCCATATCTGTAACCTATTACATTTCCAAAGTAACCTTCCCAACACTGCTGATAATAAAGTGTATCTTCTGGCATCAAGACTTCGAGAGTGATTTCTCACGGAAGTGGCAGAAGCCAGCACACGACAGGAAGTCTGACAGGAAGTGAGGTTAGGGTTAGGGACCAACCGCATCGTTTGGGGAGATGTTGTTGTCTCCGGAGCTCAACTCGGACACCAGCTCATCCGCCACCTCATTGTAGGACGTCACCACTTTCTTCTGCACCTTCTCACACACCTTCATGGAGAAATGCCGCAAGCCCTTCCCGTTCTTATCGCCCTTCCTGCTGCGCCTGCCAGAGGAGTCACATGACAGGAAGTTATGGGTATTATCACAGCATCAGTGAGGTTTACAGTCAGCGCTTTCCATGAACAGGCACAAACAAATAAACAAAAAAGCATGTCAGTGAACGATAACATTGTGTCTGTGTTTACAAAAACACTTTTTTCCCCAATAGAACAGAACGATTTGTCTAAGAGCCTGAATGATGTCACTTCCTGTGTGCAAAGTCCATCTGCTTCAATAAGAGGGAAACCATGCATAACCCTGTTAAAGTTGTGCAGAAAGTATGGAACACTGCAAGACATTCTAGTTTCAGTATTTAAAATGAATACTAGTGCTGTCAAACAATTAAATCGCATCCAAAATAAGTTTTTGTTTACATAATATATGTGTGTGTATTACGTATAAATATTAGTGCCGTCAAACGATTAAACACTTTTAAATAGACTGCAGCAATTCTCACACACTGTTTTGTTTAGTTCAGAATCACGGGAGAATCGTAAAGAAAAAGGTGATTCTCAATCTATCCAGAATGGTGCAGGTCTAGCAGGCGGGTTAACTAACCCGGTCGACCAGGGCGAGGACTCTTGCGTCTGGAGGTGTGTGGTTGGTGTGTGTGGGCTGGTTAACAGGAGGCCGGCGGGGACGCTGCTCCTCTGAGGAGTTCCTATCACCTGCGGGAACAGAGAGACACCAGACCACAGGACACTCATCATCATCATCATCGCAATTCTCAACACAAACAAAAATTAGGGCTGGGAAAATAAAACGATGCATCGCGAATCAAGAAATGATTCTGAGATTTTCCGAATGCATGGCGATTCTTTCTGGAGTGGATTCTGAGCTTAGTTTTGAGCAGCAGGTGGCGCTGCACGCTCCAGAAACAGACGTACTCTGCTCGCTTCCAAATCCTTACACACACTCCAACCTAAAATAATCATTCATAAGATTGGAAAAGGTTGAAGCGAATCACAAGGGTGTGTTTACATTAATCTGGCGTCATAAAAGCATTCTGAGCCGAGGTGAGATTACAGACTCAGCCGGACACACAAGTGCTCTTCAGCGCTCTTCTTCATCAGCGTTTGAGTGTGCGGATCAACACTAGAACAGAGCGCCATCTGCTGTTAAAATATAAGCTCAGAATCATGATGCATTCGGAAGATCTCAGAATCCATCCACGAATCGATGCTGCAGCGATTTATCGTCGCATCCCTACAGAGTGAATTCTGTGGTCCAGCTGGTCTCGACCCGTGAGCACCTGAGCACATCTACCTGTGTGTAATAATACAGAGATGCAAACAGGTAAGGAAGGAAAAAAAGATGAGAACATTGCGCAGATCGGGGGCATGTGCTCCACACGGAGATATTTGCTTTACACGCTCATTTGAAGTTACCTTATTTAAAAAATTTTATTACCTTATATGTCCAAAACTGTTATTTTGTTTAACATCTTGTTGCAACATTTTACAGAAATCAAGATTGAATATATTTGGTCAAAATCCCATGTTATAAAAGATGACGTGTTACGCAGGTTTTTAAAGACAGTACAACAAACTACGATGGAAACACTTTTACAGAATAAATTCCTTGTGACTGCGATGGGAAAAGCATAAAGCTGGAGAAACCAATGGACCGATCTCATTTCACAGCATCTGAAACACTTGAGCAAAGTCTCGTCAAAGTGCTTCGTTATAATTAACTCCAAGAACTGCGTTCCCAAACAGCAGACTCCGAAAATAAGATAACATGACCACGCTTCGTCTGCGCGCTCTGAAGCTTGTGATTTATTGTCTACACAAATTATTACATACAGTACCTTCTACTGCAGCAAATGTTAGTTAATCAGGAAGTGACGATTTTGTTCTCTTCAACTCGCTGGATGGAAACGGTGCTTTATTCGCAAATGTTTAAAGCGATATTCTGATTTTGCGCATAGGTTTAATTCGTAACTTTGTATGGAAACATAACTAATGCTGACCTAAAAATCTCTCTCTCTCCACCGTTCCCACATCTCAGACCTCAAATACATAACATATCACCCTTTTTAGACAGTTTTTGAAGTAAAGAAAATACTATATAACTTATTGAAAACCAGGGGCCAGTTGCATAAACTCAGCCACCATGTTAAGACTGTGCCTTAAGAACTAGTTTGACCAACTAGCAGTTGCCAAGGGGTAACCAGTCTTACTCTTCCAATACAAATAAGACCAATCGACCTTTTCATAACTGAATTAAAAGTTATGACCAGTCTTGAAGAAAAAAAATCATCTGACTAACTTTTTAAGAGTAGTCTAAACAGTTTATGCATCTGGCCCCAGTTCTTTATTTACCCTTGCAAGACCCCCCCCAACCCCATCTCTCTCAAAAACACTTTCTCACTGGACCTAAGCAAATCTCACAGGTGACATATTTTGATCCCAAAAAAGTGAGGAAAGGTGAGGAGTTTGCATCTATGATAATAGGATGATGAGGAGAGTAATCCTGCTGACTCCAGCGCTCTGTGATCCGCTTACAGACTCTCCCGGGTCACCTCACACAATGTTAATGGAGGGTTTATCGCCATGGAGATGGTGGGAGGGGTCTGTGTGTTGTCATGTGATTCGAGAGCAGGATTCAGTAAACATGGAGTATTGATTGTAAGCATCTTACCACGTGTGGCAGCATGTTAATGCCTGCAGCGGTGAGAGTTTTGGGCAGAATCTGTTTGACCGCAGAGACTGATGCCGGATGAACCGTCAGGAAGGACAGAACACCTGCAGCTGCGGACACACACACACACACACACACACACACACACACACCTCATTAATATTCATGAGTGCAGTGTTTCATCACAGCGACCCCTGCAGGTCAGGAAGCCTCCGTCACCACATGAGCACAACAAGGAGTAACTCCGAACTCATTCTCAGCTGATTAGAACAAGCAGACGTTTTGTTTACAGTAAAGCAGCTACAATAAAAAGACTTTAAAAGCAATAAGCTTGAAATTTTGAGGTGATCTAAGAAAATGAATTCATCCCTTACTAGGTTAACTACACTAAAAATCTTACTGACCCCAAACTTTTGGTAATGTTTGTTGAAGAAGTCTTTTCTGCTCACCAAAGCTGCATATATTTGATTAAAAATACAGTAAAATAGTGAAATATTATTACTTTAAAAAATAGCTGTTTTCTATGTGAATATCTGTTAAACTGTAATTTATTTCTGTGATGCAGCTGTATTTTCAGCATCATTACTCCAGTCTTCAGCGTCACATGATCTTCAGAAATCATTCTAATATGCTGATTTACTGCTCAACAAACATTTCTGATTATTATCAATGTTGAACACAGTTGTGCTGCACAATAATTTTGTAGAAAATGTGATGCATTTTATTTTTCAGGATTCACAGATGAATAGAAAGTTCAAAAGAAAAGCATTTATTTGAAACAGAAATGTTTTGTAACATTATAAATGTCTTTACTGACACTTTTGATCAATTTAATGCGTCACTGATGAATAAAAGTTTTAAAAACCATCTTACTGACCCCAACCTTTTGAGTTGTGGTGTACTTGTAACTAGAGGTCAACCGATTTTACCGAAAGCTAGGTTGGACCACACTGGCCGATACGATTAATCAACCGATAAAACAGATACTGAACGAAAACTAAAATAGTGCTATACTATAAAAAATAAAAAAACACTATTGAACCACAATTTGTAAATTAAAAAAATATTAATTATTAAATTAATCATTAACGTTAGTTCATAGTTCATTAAGTAATGTCAACAGAAGAAGCTTTAAATTTTAAACATGTATTAGTAAATGTTGAAATTAACATTCTAACAAAGAACAACACTTATACAGCTTTCATTAATATTAATGTTACAAATAGACTCTTAACGTAAAGTGTTACCATTTCATCTCAAAAGTTGTGCTTAAAGATGCACATCTTTAAATATCTACAAATAGGCCACAGCATTGAAATTATATACATATGGATATTGTGTGTATACGCTCACACTGTGTTTATATGTTTCTATTTTAGAACACTTGATGATTATCTAATCAAAATAACAAAATATGTTAGTCACACAGCTCAATAAATGAAGCATACTTCATTAGAGCCACAGAAAGACAAACTTTCGCTGATAAATGCACAATACACAAGTTTACAGCCTGTGGTGAAGTCATTACGTACATTAATAATTATTTGGGACGAATATAATGCAACTTAATGGAAAACTGTGTGAATGGCGCTCTGTGGCGTGGCAGGATTTTCTGTCGGCTGCGTTTAAATCCGCGTCTGAAGTTTCCCGCTCTGTGGGACCCTTAGTGAATCAGGTGTCATTACCCATCATGCACTGAGCTGACTGATGGTTAGTGTGTACTCACGTTTCCCTGGACTCAGATTCTGGTTGACAAACACCTTTATCTCTCCATTGGTTTCTTTGAGTCCAGCCTGAAGATCAGAGAGAATCATGAGCAGATGAGTCTCCTCTAAGGATGGTTTGAGATTATAATGATCAAATATGCTGGAATCAACATGAGTTAATTGGCTGCTGGTTGTGTCTAGTAATCTCTGGTGTAACCATCTAAACTTCAGAAAAAAATCTTTTAGCGAGATCTAATGAGAAATTAAATGTGCAAGTCTTGCAGCTTCGATAATGACACGTGACAACAGACTCTGCATGAAGAACCACACACACACAGCATCAGTTTCAGTTCAACATGAACATCACAGATCGTCACGGCTCACATCAGGAATAACTACAATCATCATACTGTTTCTGTGCTGTTAGATTTGTTGATTTCATCCACACTTATAAGTGTGAGTTTTACATTTTCTTCCTTAAATGGTCAATTCAGACTAAACCACAATACAACATTACCAAACTCATGTAAACAAAGAAATAAAGGCTGTATTAAAACAGTGTGTCATTATAGTTTTTATTCATCTTCTGAAGTTTTTATTTGTACATTTTCTTTTTTTCTTTATAATTTTAGTAAGTTTTAGTAGAGTTGCTGTTTACACAGTTTTATCAATTTTAATTTCAGTTATATTCAACAGATAATTATTGTCTTGGCTAGGGATGCACCGAAATGAAAAATCTTGGCTGAAGCCGAACAAAACGAAAAACTGGGCCGAAGGCTGAAGACTGTTTTCGTGGTTTTCATGTATTTTGCCAATTTTTGTTTTCACCATTGCATAAATAAATAATATAAATTTTGCTTTTTACTGTTTTGTCTTGCTTTTCAAAGGAAAAAAATCTATTACACAACAACAACTTAAAAATATTTAATTAACACTGAACATTCTAACAGACATTATACCAACAAAACACAATTTAACTTAAAATTAACAAGTTAGTAAAATAATAAGTTAATTTTTGAGACCCCCTTCTTGAATCAGGCATGTATTTTTTACTGTACAAATAGATGCAAATTTGAACACTATGTGAATGTTATAATAATTGTATTAATATAGCTGTTGTAATTATTATTATTATTATTATTATTATCATTATTATTGTCTTACTTTTTATTTTATTTTATTTTACAGAACAACAGCAAAATTACAATACTTCTAATATTTATGAATGTTGATGGAGCTTTTATTTTGGCGGAGACCCCCAGGAAGACCTCAGTGCTTCTTTTAGTTGACACCAGCAGATTTATAAATGATTCTCATTAAGAATTTGTGAAGATGTTTGTCTCTCGTATCACATTGTCACATCCACGCCTTGTAAAAATTCATAAAAATGTGACTGAGCAACTGACGAGCAACACTGTTCCAGCGCAGATTTTCCTCACGCTTTGAACTTTGAACCCTGGCTAACAAGCAGTTTATGTACTAATTGATTAAGGCCATTTCACGATTTCAATCAATTTCGGCCGCCGAGCATTCGGTGCGTCTCTAGTCTTAGCAACCAGCAAAGATAAACTGTTTTTATATTAATATTAGTATTTTTAATGGCTCTCAGTTATAAGAAACTATAATAACCCTGCAATAAACACACGTTTGAGTGTGTAATCTTGTAATGTGTGCGATTCTCACATCTTTCGCCATGATGTCTGTGTGGTGACCGGAGCGTGTGGTCAGTCTTTGGTCTGTGACTGCAGTTCAGCTGAAAACACAAATATTACACATGAAACAATCCGCATGACAAGCTTAAAAAACAACAACATGGCATCAGACTCTATTCATTTTAATCTGAATTAAGATATTTTAGTATATATTTTAATATATAGCTTCAACATACCTCATGAATGGTTAAATGTTCTCTCCATTGTGCAATAACAATACATGCAATAACCTTATATTTATTTGTTACCACCGTACAACCTATTACATCCCTACATCTATTTTATCTATAGCATATTTATTTTACAATATTTTTGTTTATTTATATATATATATATATATATATATATATATATATATATATATATATATATATATATATATATATATATATATATACTGTAGGTGTATGCAACACTAAAACAAATTCCTTGTATGTGCCAACACACTTGGCAATAAAGCTCTTCTGACTTCTGAATGACATTGGCAATGTTTTGTGTTAATTATGGCACAATATTCTGAAAGAAAAACAACAGAATCCAATGTAATGCATTTACTTTTCATCATCCAATTAATTCAAATTAATAAGAGAATCGTTAGTTTCTCGCTGAAAGCTGTTTTACTCAGATATTCGTCGCATTTGAGCAGTAAAACGGCTTTGTGGTTTTATAAACAGGCCAAATGAAACATTTGAAACGAATGCTTTTGAGTTCGCATTTAAACGAAGGAGAGATGTTAAAACACTGGCAGCTGATGAAGAGAATACAGTAAAGACAACTGTACAAATCAACAATTAGGTGTGATTAAACTGATGAGAGATGACCGCGTGACCTACATTTGCTCAAAATATAAATGACCCAACCATGCAAACTCGCATACAGTCCGATATGAAGTTATATAACGCATGTTTAATAAGCTCAGACCCATGATTATTAGATTAAGATGAATATTTATCAGCTCTAAGTGAATAACTCGCGTGCTGTAAACATAAACAAACAGAAGTCGCACTTTTCTGGCTTGTTTTTGTGTTTAGATGAACGGATGAAGCTTCTGTCCGTGCGAGTCATCCTCGCGTCGCGCTGTTGACGCGTCGTTCGCTCCTCAATAGATAACTATTTATCGCGTTAGCTCGACGCGGCTACAGCTAAGCTAACCGAACCTAGCGAGCTAACACTCACACACGACACACAAACTTCATTAACACACGCTGATTGTCGCCCTTTCTCTCACCTTAACCAGCCCGCTCACAGCCGCGTCATAACTCGCGCCGATATGTACAGTTAGATGGAAGAAATCTGTATTTATCGCGCCAGAATCGGAGCGTCTGCGCGAGCCGCCTCAGCTGCTACACACAGCAGTCAAACTGAGCTTGGCGGTGTCCCGCGAGGACGCGCGCTGATTGGATACGCGCGGTGTGACGTCAGCGCGCATTCACAACTCCGCACGTAACGCATCGAAATCTTCGGAACTTTTTTTTTTTTGTTATTATTAATACCAAAATACTTTATAACAAGTGCAAAGAGTGCAAAATATCTAAAAAATAATAATAATAATAATAATAATACAAAGAAGAAATTAAATTAAATAAACTAAAAAACTTGTGGGGGATTATACACAAGGTTAAACATTAAAAGCAATTTTTGACTTTTGACTTGATTTCTTGTTTTTTATGCCCATCAAAGATAAAACGTAAGAATTATAACCAACCAAAAAAATTGACAGTAGTGGGTTCTTACCCAAAAGTATAATAAAAAGATTAACAATATATTGAATACGGGAGTTAGAGTTACAATAAAAGAAAATAATATCAAAAGTGTTAACACATATTCTGACATTTGTTTTTGTTTTACACAACTCGTTTAAAAAGAAAATTAACACAAAAGAAGAATGTACACACAAACATCACAGAAAATAATTTTTCTTTCAATATTTTCACATATACTTATTAAGCACAGTATTACAAGGGTATGTAATATTTTAAATGTGACTTCCTTTATTTTGTTTGTTAATGAATATTTGTGCGGAAGATGCTGGAATAGATTTTCTGTTGATAGGATTCTGAACAAAACGGTTATTGAATTTGTCCTCAACAATTAAAATCCCTTCAATTGATATAGAATTGTTATAGAAACAGGATTAAAGGGTTGCTCTGCTTTCAAACAGCTTTTATTCCACTAGGAATGGCATTAAATACAGTGTTATATTCTTTTAACGAAGCCTGAAAAAGCCACATTTTCTGGAAAATTCTGAAAAGGAATATAGCTGAGCATTGTCATCTATCAACTCATTAATAAAATATGTTATTGAAAACCATCTCTCAAAAAATAATGATTCTGATTATTCCAAATAAAACAACAGTGAGGTAAAAAACTATGTTATTAAGCACGATAATAAAGTCTGTTGGTGACATTTTTCTAATTTAATGGGTAATTTACCAAGTGAGAAGAGGTTTTATTTCTTTATCATGTATTATAATAGCTTTCAACACAATGTTTTGGTAAAACTGAACAAGCCTGTCTCATTCCTCTGTGAATTCAGAAAGTTGTTTGAGATATAAGTTTAACACAACTATTTCCTCTTACATACAATGTTTTACTGCATTGATAAAATAATGATTAAAGTCAAAGTGTTGTAATACACTATAAAGTTGTGAATAATAGTATCGAAGGCTTTTTGGAAGTCTAAAAACTTAAAGCAGGATCGAAAACTAAATCACAATAATCGATCAAACCCAGAACTAACCAAGAATAAACCCAGAAGGCACTCGTCAGTCGAGTCATCCAGGCCATATTTAAGCCAACATTTATAGTCGTTATTTAATAATGTGATTGGGAGCCAATTATAGAGTATCTTCTTGAGATTTTGATTGATGATTCTCATTGATGGTGGAAGGCATCCACTGACAAATGATTCTTTATAAACTGCCAGTAAAAATGTAGATAAATGGTCACGAAAAATGTGATATAGTTCTGAAGTCAACCTGTCACTCCCCAGTGATTTATCATTAATGTCCTCTTTAACTTCTTCCAATGATATTTTTTTGAACATGTAAAATTAAAGTCATTACTAACAGTTCTCTTTAAAGTAGCAGAATTTAGAATAGGAAAAGGGTCAATAACATTGGAGCCACTTTCATATAATTTACCAAAAAAGTGTGTAATATGGGACGAGATGAGTTTTTATCCTCACAAACAACACCATCAATTTTCATTTTCCTAGTCGCATATTTGGCTGCTCCTTTGATGATGTGTAAGATTGTTTTAGTACGTCACTGAAACGCCGTTATTGTTTTATCATCACACAGTGTGTTTGTAGTTTTTGACCATGCGTATATGTGTAAATTCACAACAATCTCATATCTTGCACCTAACAAATAAAGAAAACCCTCAACGACTGAAGTGAAGTTTGTCATTTTATTTTTTGATCCTGACGGAGAATCAACAGTCCAGAGAAATGATTCAGAGTATTCCAGTTATGTCTATGATTAATTTAACTTATGGTCCCACTCAAGTGCTGAGAGTTCAACTTCAGCATGAATCACGAATGAATACGGTCAAGCGTCTGCTGTGAATCATCTTCAGTGGATTCGTATATATATCTCCACTTACCCACATCTGAGCCGCTTTCCTTCATAACAGGTGCATTGTTTGGCTCGTCTGCTGACATCAGCTCGTTTCAAGGCACGTATTACACAAATAAATAACGTTTGCTCATATATAACATATTATAACAGACATGATGACATGTTATAAAAGCATTTCGCAAGCTGTGCCCTTTTCTTTCATTACTGTGAAAATATTTCTTATATTAATGCCTTGCCCTTCCGTTTGTCATCAATATGATGCATTAATGTGAGATGCGTCATTCTAGCGTAACGCAGCTCAGGTGAGCGGTTTCCTCTCGGCCCGCGGGACGCATCTGAGCGTAGCGGCTCTCCATAAGACCGGAGCGAGGAGGAGACTCAAGGTGGAGACGCTGAGAACCAGCAGATAAACCTGTGAGGAGGAGATGACGGAGATGTAGCTTCAGTTAAGGTTATTAGAGTTAACTAAAACTTAAAAAAAGAACATTTTCATTACTTTAAAGTAAAAAAAATGACAATTAAATATTAAAAACAAATTATTTTTCAACATTTTTCATTGATGTACTAAAATAGCTAAAACTGAAATAAAATGAATAAAAACTATAGACATTTAAAAACTAATAAAAATTACAAAACACATTAAAAATAAAACTTTTAGTAAAATTGAAATGAAAACAGAAAATACATATTAAAAAATAGTATCTCAATGATACTAAAAACGTTATTATTTTAGTATAATTTATATAGTATTATAGTTTTATAGTTAATATTTTGAATTAGCTTTTATTTTTAATTTTAGTTTAAGTTTTAGTAATTCTGTTATGTGCTTCTGTGAATTTTATCCATTTTTGTTGTTTTTGTTATATTTCTATTCAGCTTTAATTGATTCATATTTCAGTTAAGAGAACATTATAACTTGTTTTTACTTCACAACATCAGTCGAGTGTTTGAAATAACTTCCTTTTGTGATCTGATGTGGCTTCTTATCACAGAATAAGGCAGAAAATATATTCTATACTGTATGTATACTCTATGTTGATTACAAAAGGCTTACAAATATACTTGGCTTGAAGAACACAGATAAACCATATATTGTCGCAGGCGAGTGTTTATTGTCCTTATATTTTATCATTCAAAATGTTTAACGTTATGTCTTCTTTTTATTCAGTTACAGCGATAGTGATGCTTTTGACCATATTATGGATTTCCTGGAACGTCATCGGTTCTATTACTTCTGTGATGCATAAGTGGATTTTCTGAGCGAGGGCGCCCTCTGGCGTCCAGTATTACATGTGTTTATAGCACTCAATAATGGCCAATCCATCCTATTTTGGGTACAAATCGGAAAAATAATACCTCTCTTAATAGATAAAGAAATGTTAAGCAGACATATAATAATCCACGCTTTTTCCAGTGTACAGAGGTTTAGAGGAGTTTTTTGTTGTTAATTTGTTGCAAAAAAATACTGATGTGCCAAGCTATTAGAACCCAAAAACCGTGGTTAAAAACCGTGGTGCGTATTGAACCGTGGACTAACTGTATTGTTGCATCCCTAGATCCAACACTGACAGCTTTCTGGGAGCAATAAGAGAGAAGCAGACATCAGTGTTCAGATGAATGCAGCGAGATCAGATCACTGACCTCTCGAGAGATGATGCCGGCCCGACGCGCACGACTGCCCAGAACCAAGGAGAACTCGCTGACCTGCGCCAGTCCGGCCGACACCAGCCAGCGGAGGTGACGCGATCCCGGAGGAAGAATTGCGGACAGAACCACCACCGCCATTATGAACTGACAACAAAACATCAGACCAGAGTGAGATTCACATCCATGGAAAGCAGGGGTGTCACGATACACGTATTTGCATTGAACCGTTTGGTACGAGGCTTTCGGTTCGGTACGCGTTACAAACCCAACGATTCGTGGGACTAACCCCATTACATTTGGAAAATAAAAGAGCTTAAAGTGCATGGAATATAATCGACAATCAACAATACCCAGAGATATTGTCAAAAACATCAATTATTGGCAATATTAAGGGGATTTGGCATTTTCAGTTTCCAATTAATCCTGTTATTACATTCTTATTTTGTAGTGCTGTCAAACAATTAATCGCAATTAATCACATCCAAAAACAAGTTTTTATTTTTGTATAAATACACACACATGCATGTACATATTTAAGAAAAATATGTTGTTTATTTTAATATATATATATATATATATATATATATATATATATATATATATATATATATATATATATGTAAATATTTTAAATACATACTCTATGTGAGTGTATTTATATATAGCTACATAATAAATGTACACAGTACACACACATATATTATGTAAACAATTTATTTTATTTTGGATGCGATTAATCGTTTGACAGCACTATTATTTTTATTAGGCCTATTATTATTATTATTATGAAGTTACTTTTATTATTAAATTGAAATTACAATGAATTTGCCCTGCAATATTTGTTTTGTTTTACTATGTACAGGCCACAAGAGAAACATTAAGGGAATAAATTAAAAGTTTGCTATATACAGTTGAGGTAAAAAGTTAACACCCCCCTTTCAGAATCTGCAAAATGTTAATTATTTGACCAAAATAAGAGGGATCATACAAAATGCATGTTATTGTTTATTTAGTACTGACCTGAATAAGATATTTCACATAAAAGATGTTTACATATAGTCCACAAGAGAAAATAATAGTTGAATTTATAAAAATGACCCTGTTCAAAAGTTTACATCCCCTTGACTCTTAATACTGTGTTGTTCCCTGAATGATCCACAGCTGTGTTTTTTCTGTTTAGTGATAGTTGTTTATGAGTCCCTTGTTTCTCCTGAACAGTTAAACTGCCTGCTGTTCTTCGGAAAAATCCTTCAGCTCCCACAAATTCCTTTTTGTGTATTTGAACTCTTTCCAACAATGACTGTATGATTCTGAGATCCATCTTTTCACACTGAGGACAACTGAGGGACTCGTATACAACTATTACAGAAGGTTCAAACGCTCACTGACACTCCAGAAGGAAAAAACATGCATTAAGAGCCGGGGTGTGAAAACTTTTGAACAGAATGGAGATGTGTACATTTTTCTTATTTTGCCTAAATATCATATTTTTTCATTTAGTACTGCCCTTCAGAGACTACAGAAGATACTTACATGTTACCCAGAAGACAAAATTATTTAAATTTACCCTGATCTTCAAATTCAAAAAGTTAATGCGTGGTTTTTCCTTCTGGAGCATCAATGAGCGTTTGAACCTTCTGTAAAGGGGCATGTAAACTTTTGACCTGAACTTTACCGTTTTCAGCATATGTTGAAGTAGATTCGTATCTCGTCATCATTACTCCGTCATTACGTTTTTACTTTCACTTTCTGCAAAGTTTGCAGGTTGCTTATGTGATATCCATTGGCTCTCCTTCATGGTTTAAAACAGAAATATTTCCAACATTGCGACGTAAGCAATTATACCCCTCCCCCCCATTTAGAAAACACACCGAACCATGACACCACTGTGTTGCATCGAACCGAACCTTGAATTTTGCGAACCGTTACACCCCTAATGGAAAGAAATTAGTCTGATATGAAGACGGTTACCTTCATAATGACCAGTGAGAAGGTCAAGACCAGCAGGATGGTCAGCTCATACAGGACGAAGGTCGGGAACACGTGCAGCCCTGCGGAAAACAACAGATATTCAGAACGCTGCTGCAGAAATTTTCATTTCGTTAACGAAAACTATGACGAAAAATGTTCATTCACAAGCTTTTTTCCCATGACTGAATCGAGATGATGACGAGACGACAATAAGGTCAATATACGATAACTGTGACTATATCAACATGCAATTTCGTTGTTGATAAAATGTATTCAAAAAATAAAAACTTTACCAAAATAGTTTTATTTTCGACAAGAAAGCTGGAGTTTAGCGATCTAAATGAAAGCGTCATAATTCAGCCGGTCTGTATTCTGTCATCTTGACTATATTGTTTGCGATTGTGTTTTCTGAATAAATGCACTTACTCAAACGCTGTTGTTTTAATAGAGAAACATAGAAAATTGCATTTTGGAGTTATTGGAATTACTATTAGGAATTTCACTGTTATAATATTTTTCATTTGTTTTACCAGTTTTCATAATGCAGATAGAGAGAGTGCATAAGTCTTTGATATTAATTTACATAATAAATAGCCAATAATAAATCAGTACACTAGATAAGGTAAAATAGACCATGTGTATGAGTCGACATTCTACTGATTTGTGTTTACTGGTGAAAGTGCAATACCTGAAATGCAAATTTCTCAAATGACAACAATCATTACGATTATAATTTTGAGCAAAAATAATTTGACGAAAGCATGACGAAAATGTGACTAAGAGTTAATTGACTAAAACTCTCAGACATTTCGTTGACTAAAATGTGACTGAACAAAAACAGGACAAGGCTGCCTAAATATGATAATATTTAAAACATACATTTGAGACAGGACTAAGACTAAAGGTCCTCGTACAATGAGTCCGAAATTTTCATGTGTGTTTTTTAGTTTTTTTCGTATTCGTCATCCTTTCCTATCAAAATGCTTGGTACGGATGCGAAAACGCAGAAAATCGAATTTCGGACTCAGTGTGCAAAGACCTTAAGACTAAATTAAATATGGCTGCCAATATAAACACTATGCAGTAGATCACATTCAATATTCATTCATAATTCCCATTATGCAGTTATTTATCATCATAATTCACAGCTCCACTCACCAATCGATGCAAAGAAGATGATGGCCAGGAAGTCTCGGATTGGTTCGGTGCAGCTCATGACCTCAGTAGTGACCATGTGACCTTGTGAGGAGAGCAGCGCTCCTGCCAGAAAGCAGCCCAACTCCATCGACACGTCCATGAACTCGGTCACCTGAAATATGAGCGTTACGAGATTAAACCGGAGGAGAGCAACGCTCCAGCACGCTATGATCACGAGCCGCTAGGGCTGGCCGATTTTTCAGACTTCTTCGATGAATTCGCATTTGATGTTTTGCCACGATTTTATGTTTTAGAAATCGAGGAATCGTGATTTTGAATAGAAATTAGGGATGCACAATATTAGATTTTTGCCGATATCCGATATGCCGATATTTTTCAACTCATTTTGGCCGATAGCTGATGCCGATATATTTCCATTTGTTTGGAAACAACACCAAGTCTCTCCTGTGCAGAAGTTATAAGCAAATTATTTTTAATTTTGGTTAGCTTTTAACAAGAACTTATTTAGAATTCTTTATTTATAAGAACTTATTTAGAAGTTCTTTTATTTGACAGTACATTGAAGTTTTGAAAATAATTATAAATAAACTATATATCAATCACATTTCCAGAAAAATGCAGTAGTAACCTTAACATTTTATTTTAAGATTTAACATTTGTAAATGGTCTAAAGTAAAAGAGTTGTAAATCTTTTAGAGCTAATAATTTGTTTAAAAATATATATATATATAACATATTACACATTAATGAATAAATCCGTATATACACAATTATTAAGTGTCATGTTTGTGATTTTTTTATTCATAAGCTATAGCTTCCGACCTTTAAAATAAAATGTACTCATGATTTTATGATATCAATTACTGCTTGATTTAATCAGTCTAAAAGTTATTTTTGTATTTTACTTTAAAAGGTGGGGTATGTATTTTTTCAAAAACGCTTTAGAAAACGAGTCGGGGACGAGTACCAAAACAAACTTGTAGCCAATCAGCAGTAAGGGGCGTGTCTACTCATGATGCGGGGGTGAGAGAGCTCAGTGCACAGGACGGACATTAGCCGAGCGACGACAGAAAGATAGAGATGGCAGATAAAAAACAAAAGAGGAAAACGTCTGCGGAACAAAAGAAGGCTTACACCGTGTGTACACCGGGCGCTGCACCGCAACAGCTAAAGTCTGCCTACACTGGACGCGACAAAGCGTGTTTGTTTTGGTGATTTCAAATATCAACATTGGCAACCAGAAATCACTTACCCCACCTTTAATTTTAATAGCGCCCTCTACGGAATTAAAACTCCTTACCAAACGGGCATTAGGATCCGGAGGAGGCTGCCACTGCTTACTGTTTATTAAAAGCAGCGATCCAAAACAGTGAATGTAATCATCATTCAGTGAGTCACACTGCTGACGTGATCTAATCACTAGCACACCCTGAGCACGTGTGAGTTATTCCTCTTATCAGCAAGACATATCACCATTATTTTTCATATCGGGCCGATGCTGATATTTACATTTAAAGCCATTATCGGCCGATTCCGATATCGGTTCGATAATGTCGTGCATCCCTAAAAGAAATATTACCAAATGTTAGAGTTAGACACTTTGACAATATGCCAGTGATATCAGTAAAGAGAAAAGAACGATCCAATTCGTGATTAACCACTCACGTGTGAAGCGCTCATATCGCAAGGCGCCGTTCACACAGAATGCGCTTTTGCGTTGACAAAGATGCAACGTGCAAGAGATTTAATTTTTTGCCATAGCACCCAGCCCTGCGAGCGCTCACCGTCAGCATCAGGAACACAAAGGCACTGGTGCCCAGCACTAGTATTTCCTTGTTCCCTTTGCTCTCCGCATGCAGCTTCCTGTAGAAGGGACCGACCAGATGAGAGCGCAGAATCCAGCACATCAGCAACACGGCCGCCAGCGACACCAGAACCCGAGCCAGCAGAACCAGCACACGCAGCGCTCCCATCAGCACGCTGCCCACAAACACATGCATATACACACAAACATAAACATATATTCATATTCACTCAATTTTTTGTATTTTGACAATTTAACCCTAAAAAGGGGAAAACCATAAAGAGACATCAGAAAATTAATTTATTGCTATTTTCCACCTTATTGTGAAAAAATACAACTTTTTTAACATGACTCTTATATTTGATTTTTACACTGAATTGCCAAAAGTATTGGCACCCCCTTCTAATGAACTGGTTTGACTACTTTAGTCATTTCCATACAAATCTTAATGTTTAAGCATATAATGATATTTTAGGGAATGCTTCTAATTTTACAGCAACAGTTAGGACAGGACCCTTTTCTATTCTAACATGACAACGTGACGTACTGACGCAGCGGCATGCTTGAATTCCCCAAGAAAACCTACTAGTACCACTCAAATTATAAAACATTATTATAATAAGCTTACCGTTGTGAATCAGGTTAAGGTAAGGCGATAGTTTTGAACACTGGCTGGTTGTGAACTTGCTCAAAAACTGATTTCGGATCATTTTTAACCAAAAAAAGGTTACAGACTGCAGCTTTAATTTGAAAAATAATTTATTTTTAAATGTAAGCTTTAAGCTTAATTTTTTACATGTTTCATTTTACTTATGCAAATATTTTTCTTTCAATAAATAAATTTAATAAACACACTGCCAACCAAAAATTTGTGTTTTAATGTTTCTGAAAGAAGTCTTTTCTGTGCATTAAGGCTGCATTTATTTGATTAAAAATACAGTAAAAATTGTGAAATATTATTACTTTAAAAAATAGCTGTTTTCTATTTTAATGTCTGTTAAACTGTAATTTATTTCTGTGATGCACAGATGTTTTTTCAGCGTCATTACTGCAGTCTTCAGTGTCTCATGATCTTCAGAAATCATTCTAATATGCTGATTTGCTGCTCAAGAAACATTTCTGATTATTATCAATGTTGAAAACAGTTGTGCTGCTCAATATTTTTGTAGAAAATGTGATACATTTTAGTTTTCAGGATTCACAGATGAATAGAAAGTTCAAAAGAACAACATTTATTTGAAATAGAAATCTTTTGTAACATTATAAGTGTCTTTACTGATACTTTTGATCAATTTAATGTGTCACTGATGAATAAAAGTATTAATTTTTTTCTTTCTTTTTTAAATTGTACTTAACCCCAAACTTTTGAATGGTGGTACATCACTATCAAATGCAGGCTTGGTAAGCAGAAGATACTTCTTTCAAAAACATTTAAAAAATCTCATTTCAAAATTCTGACCACTAGTGTACAAATATTTAATAAATGTTTTCGCCATCGTTTCTTTTAATTTTAAGGTGAAATATGACCTGAACTAGACAAAATGATGTCCTTCTGTCCTGAACACGGGCTCTGTGTTACAGTGATAGTGAGGTCGGTGTTAATCGTCAGTGATTGATTTGCATGCTGCGTCACCTGTCCACGTCTCCATTTCCTACTTGAATGAATGTAGGCATCACAGCAATGAACAGACCGAGCTGCACATCCTGCATAACCAGCATCCCCAGCAGAACACTGCTGTAGTCCAGCTCACCTGCGCACACACACACACACACACATAGTGTTATCATGTTTTATGGGGACATTCCATAGGTGTAATGGTTTTTATACAGTACAAACCGTATTTTCTGTCACCCTACACCTAACCCTACCCCTTACAGGAAATGTTTTTAGATTTTCAAAATCTTCATTCTGTGTGATTTATAAGCTTGTTTCCTCATGAGGACCTAAAAAATGTCCCCACTAGGTAAAAATTTACTGGTATTACTATCCTTGAGGGGACATTTGGTCCCCATAACATGATAAATACCAGGTACACACACACACACACACACACGCGCGCGCGCGCACTCCCTCACACATGCACACACACACGCACGCGCACACACACACATCCGCGCACACCCTCACACACACGCGTACACACATCCGCGCACTCCCTCATACACGCACACACACACACACACGCACGCACACACACACACACATCCGCGCCTCCTCACACGCACACACACACACACCCGTGCACTCCTCACACACGCACGCGCACACACACATCCGCGCACTCCTCATACACGCACACACACACACGCACGCGCACGCACACACACATCCGCGCACCTCACACACACGCACACACACACCGCGCACTCACACACACGCACGCACACACGCACACACGCGCACACACGCACACGCACACACGCACGCACGCACACACGCACGCGCACACACACATCCGCGCACCTCACACACACACGCACATCCGCGCACTCCCTCACACGCACACACACACGCACACACACACATCCGCGCACCTCACACACGCACACACACACACCCGTGCACTCCCTCACACGCACACACACATCCGCGCACACACACGCACACATCCGCGCACACACACACGCACACGCACGCACACACACATCCGCGCACCTCACACACGCACACACACACACGCACATCCGCGCACTCACACACGCACGCGCACGCACACACACACACGCGCACACACACGCACGCACACACGCACGCGCACACACATCCGCGCACACACACACACACATCCGCGCCTCCTCACACACACGCACGCGCACTCACACACACACATCCGCGCACTCCCTCACACACGCACATCCGCGCACCTCACACACACACACGCGCACGCACACACACATCCGCGCACTCCCTCACACACGCACACACACACGCACGCGCACGCACACACACACACATCCGCGCCTCCTCACACACGCACACACACACACACCCGTGCACTCCTCACACGCACGCACACACACACACATCCGCGCACTCCTCATACACGCACACACACACACGCACGCGCACGCACACACATCCGCGCACTCCTCACACACGCACACACACGCACGCGCCCGCGCACTCACACACGCACACACGCGCACGCACGCACGCGCACACACACATCCGCGCACTCCTCACACACGCACACCCGCGCACCTCACACACGCGCGCGCACGCACACACACATCCGCGCACTCACACACGCACACCCGCGCACTCACACACGCACACCCGCGCACTCCCTCACACACGCACGCGCACGCACACACACATCCGCGCACTCCCTCACACACGCACACCCGCGCACTCCTTCACACACGCACACCCGCGCACTCCTCACACACGCGCGCGCACGCACACACACACACCGCGCACTCCTCACACACACACACACCGCGCACTCCTCACACGCACGCGCACGCACACACACATCCGCGCACTCCCTCACACACGCACACACACACGCACGCACACACAGATGTCAGGAGTCTCTGTCAGATGTGTTGTGATAGAACCAGTTCAGTTCAACAGTAGTCTGCTGATGAATCTTACTGTCTTTATGTATTATTTTCAGATCCTTTACAATCAAATCAACCAGTCGATCGTGTCTGGACACATACAGTCCTTTATAACAACAACATCCATTTAAGATGTGAGCGACGGTTTCATTTTCCTGTTGATTTTGGTGTAACAGACAGTAGGAGTTGTATTTTGACGGGTACCATATTGACAAATTGTACATTGTTGGAAGACATTGTAGTCGTGCTTTAATCATAAAAATGTGAATATCCTCTGAGATTGAAAAGTTCGTCAAAACAGAATGGGATACTGAATGGTCAGCAGACTGAAGAAGTGCTAATTTTCCCTGTAGTTTCAAGCCCATCTAATGCTGAGCACTTTGAGTTTTTCTGAGATGAAGAAGTGAGGCTCTTACATTATTGGTCGATAGTTGACGAGGTGTACCTTCTGTGTGGAGTACCGCTAGAGTAGAGATATGCGGATCTGTTATTATATTCTCATTAAGGACCGCTACCGCTCCGTCTGGTCCTCGCCAAGAGAGCTGCAGTCCTGTGCGCTGGCACAGATCATTTCAGCCAGGAGATAATCGCTAGTATGAAGTTAACAGCGCCCGAGGGCAACCAGTCTTAATACCGATCTCAAGTGGTATAGGATCAGTTAAGACACTTCCACATATGACTTGAACATAGGAGTTATTATAAACATCCTTGATCACATCCACGCACGGCTGTCTTATTTCATCCAATGCATGAAGCATAACATCATGGGACAGTGAGCCAAAGGCATCACGAAAATCCAGAAAAACTGTGAAGAATCTTGCAGATGAATGTTTAAAATCATCAATTCCTGTTTTCAAACAAAAGACGTGCTCATTCATTCCCTGTGTATTAATATATGCTTTCTGTTTTGATGAGAGTATTCCTGATTCTTGAGAGCAAACATTTCATGAATACCTTATAAACTGTCGGTAGCAGGGATCTATCTCTCAAGTTGAGGGGTCATCAGGAATATTATCTTTCTTAGGGATTCGATGGATCAATGCCCCTTTCCATGCTTCTGGTACTTTACCATTCTCAAGACAGGTGTTAAATATATTAGTCAGAACTAATACACACACACACACACACACACACACACACACGCACACATCCGAGCGCACACACACACACTCACACACACGCGTACACACATCCGCGCACTCCCTCATACACGCACACACACACACGCACGCGCACGCACACACACACACACACATCCGCGCCCTCCCTCACACACGCACACACACACACACCCGCGCACTCCCTCACACACGCACGCACACACACACACATCCGCGCACTCCCTCATACACGCACACACACACGCACGCACGCACACACACACATCCGCGCACTCCTCACACACGCACACACACCGCGCACTCCTCACACACACACACGCACACCCGCGCACTCTCACACACGCACACACACGCGCACGCACGCACGCGCACACACACACACCGCGCACTCCTCACACACACACACGCGCACACACACACACTCACACACACACGCACGCGCACGCACACACACACACATCCGCGCCTCCTCACACACGCACACACACACACACACCCGTGCACTCCTCACACGCACGCACACACACACACCGCGCACTCCTCACACACACACACACACACACGCACACACACATCCGCGCACTCCTCACACACGCACACACACACGCACACACACGCACACACCGCGCACTCACACACGCACACACGCACACGCACGCACACACACACATCCGCGCACTCACACACGCACGCACACGCACACACACGCGCACACACACACACACTCACGCACACACACACACTCACACACACGCGCACTCCTCACACACGCACACACACGCGCACTCCTCACACACACACATCCGCACTCCTCACACACGCACGCGCACGCACACACACATCCGCGCACTCCTCACACACGCACACACACACACACACGCACACCCGCGCACTCCCTCACACACGCACGCGCACGCACACACACATCCGCGCACTCCCTCACACACGCACACACACACGCACACACACATCCGGCATTCCCTCACACACGCACGCACACACAGATGTCAGGAGTCTCTGTCAGATGTGTTGTGATAGAACCAGTTCAGTTCAACAGTAGTCTGCTGATGAATCTTACTATCTTTATGTATTATTTTCAGATCCTTTACAATCAAATCAACCAGTCGATCGTGTCTGGACACATACAGTCCTTTATAACAACAACATCCATTTAAGATGTGAGCGACGGTTTCATTTTCCTGTTGATTTTGGTGTAACAGACAGTAGGAGTTGTATTTTGACGGTACCATATTGACAAATTGTACATTGTTGGAAGACATTGTAGTCGTGCTTTAATCATAAAATGTGAATATCCTCTGAGATTGAAAAGTTCGTCAAAACAGAATGGGATACTGAATGGTCAGCAGACTGAAGAAGTGCTAATTTTCCCTGTAGTTTCAAGCCCATCTAATGCTGAGCACTTTGAGTTTTTCTGAGATGAAGAAGTGAGGCTCTTACATTATTGGTCGATAGTTGACGAGGTGTACCTTCTGTGTGGAGTACCGCTAGAGTAGAGATATGCGGATCTGTTATTATATTCTCATTAAGGACCGCTACCGCTCCGTCTGGTCCTCGCCAAGAGAGCTGCAGTCCTGTGCGCTGGCACAGATCATTTCAGCCAGGAGATAATCGCTAGTATGAAGTTAACAGCGCTCCGAGGGCAACCAGTCTTAATACCGATCTCAAGTGGTATAGGATCAGTTAAGACACTTCCACATATGACTTGAACATAGGAGTTATTATAAACATCCTTGATCACATCCACGTACGGCTGTCTTATTTCATCCAATGCATGAAGCATAACATCATGGGACAGTGAGCCAAAGGCATCACGAAAATCCAGAAAAACTGTGAAGAATCTTGCAGATGAATGTTTAAAATCATCAATTCCTGTTTTCAAACAAAAGACGTGCTCATTCATTCCCTGTGTATTAATATATGCTTTCTGTTTTGATGAGAGTATTCCTGATTCTTGAGAGCAAACATTTCATGAATACCTTATAAACTGTCGGTAGCAGGGATCTATCTCTCCAAGTTGAGGGGTCATCAGGAATATTATCTTTCTTAGGGATTCGATGGATCAATGCCCCTTTCCATGCTTCTGGTACTTTACCATTCTCAAGACAGGTGTTAAATATATTAGTCAGAACTAATACACACACACACACACACACACACACGCACACATCCGAGCGCGCACACACACACACACACACACACACACACACACACACACACACACACTCACGCACACACACACACACACACACACACACACACACACACACACACACACACTCACGCACACACACACACACACGTCTGGTTTGCTATCCTTGTGGGGACTCTCCATAGGCGTAATGGTTTTTATACTGTACTTACTGTATGTGCTATTGTCCTACACTAACCCTACACCTAAACCTACCCCTTACAGGAGACTGTGCATTTATAGATTTTCAAAAAAACACCATTTAGTATGTTTTTTAAGCCTTTTGAATTACGGGGACATAGGCAGTGTCCTCATAAACCACCTTCACATTGTAATACCTCTGTCATACCCATGTTATTATACACATTTGTGTCCCGTAAACCACAAAACCAGTACACACACACACACACACACACACACACACTCTCTCTCACACACACACACACACACACACACACACACACACACACACACACACACACACACTCTCTCACACACACACACACACACACACACACTCTCTCACACACACACACACACACACACACTCTCTCTCACACACACACACACACACACACACTCTCTCTCACACACACACACACACTCTCTCTCACACACACACACACACACTCACACACTCTCTCTCTCACACACACACACACACACACACACACTCTCTCTCTCTCTCACACACTCACACACTCTCTCTCTCACACACACACACACACACACACACACACTCTCTCTCTCTCTCTCTCACACACACACACACACACACACACACGGCTCTGATCTCCAGCTGATCATGACTCACCCTCCTTGGCTTCTCCTCTGGATGCTCCGGCGAGGAAGCGAGACACCAGCGGAGTGCTGGAGAGAGACAGACAGCTGGAGATGAAGATGGTCTGTGTGGGCTGGAGATCGAGCAGCTGACCCCAGACCAGTCCAGCGACCACCATCAGCAGACTCAGATACCCAGAGCCCTGCAGCGAGATCCTCCACACCTGAACACCAACAATCACCAGCTCACTTTCTGCTCATAATCAGTGCATTTCAATTATTATGCACACTACCAGTCAAGAGTTTTTGAACAGTAAGATTTTTAATGTTTTTAAAGAAGTCTCTTCTGCTCACCAAGCCTGCATTTATTTCAAAATACAGCAAAAACAGTAAAATTGTGAAATATTTTTACTATTTAAAATAACTGCTTTCTATGTGAATATCTATTAAAATATAATTTATTTCTGTGATGCGCAGCTGTATTTTCAGCATCATTACTCCAGTCTTCAGCGTCACATGATCTTCAGAAATCATTCTAATATGCTGATCTTTGGATCTTTCTATTAATCAGAAATGTTACTTGAGCAGCAAAACAGCATATTAGAATGATTTCTGAAGATCATGTGACGCTGAAGACTGGAGTAATGATGCTGAAAATACAGCTTTTAACAGATATTCACATAGAAATCAAGTCAAGTCACCATTATTCATACATTATTCATTACACAATACAGATTGTGTCAAAGCAGCTTTACAGTATTAAACAGGTAAATAGTGTGCCGTTCTCCTTTTTAGTTCTAGGTTGCAACAAAAAAAAAGCAGTTATTTTAAATAGTATTTCACAAATATTTTCTCATGTATTGAGTGACAGCTCTGGTGTTGAGAGAAATCAGGAGTAAGAACATGATCTTACTGTAGTTCTAGACTAAATATCAACATTACTTACTCATCTCACCTGCACTAAACACATTCAGCGTTCCTCACAATCAATAAAAATGACTTTAGATAAACATAACATTTGTGTTTCTTTGCTGAAGTTAAAGTGTTGTACTTTCTTCTCCTGCGTCCTATTCTTCACGCAGTCCAGCCGTATTCATTTCACTTTTGCTGTTAAAGGGCTTTTACATTTGGAAAACAAGAACTTTTAATATTAAAAACAAACAAGCAAGCCCTGCCCAGATGAGAAAAAGTGACACAAAAGACACATTACTTTCATTACAATGAGTTATTCTTTAGGGAGTAACGCAATTTGGCTTGTATTCTATTGTGTTATGAACAACTTTGCTGCGTCTCTTCACACGCTTCCACCCATTTTTATGATTCCACATACTTTTCTTAAAGGGACAGTGCACCCAAACATTCTGCCATCATTTTCGCACCCTCAAGTTGTTCCAAACCTGAATGAGTTTCTTTCAGCTCTTGAACACAAAAGAGGATGTTTTGAAGAACCCATTGACTTCCATAGTACGAAAAAAAAAAATACTATTTCTTCGAAATATCTTCTCTTTTTTTGTACAAACTCACACAGGTTTGGAACAACTTGAGGGACAGTAAATGATGACAGAATGTTTATTTTTGGGCTTTAAGTTTCACTTAATATGTTCTTTTCTGAAGCCGGTTGATTTTGTCTTTTGTTCTTGTCATGTTACACTTGTTCTTACCTTGTGGAGGCGTTCGGGTGAAAACTCCAGACCAACCACAAAAAGAGTGAAGAACACGCCCAGCTCTCCTAACGTCTCCACCTGAACCATAGACTGCAGGAGGAACAGAAAACACAGAATCACACACAGCGCTGCACAAAATGAGCTATTAGTACACTAGTGTTTCCAGCAGCTAAGTCAGTTATTTCTATCTTTTGCTGGAGTGTGTCAGGAGGAGACATTCATTTAGCCATTAATTGTAATGAATCCTGTGATCTGATCATCATCAGTCTGTCAGGAATAACATGAAGAAACAGAACAAACTGAGACTAAATCCAGAAGAACTGTGTCTCAAGACGCTTCAAGAAACCTCCTGCAGAGCTACAGCACTGTTAGCAGTTTTAGGCACTAGGATGCTCTCAAAATAGATTTTCTTTATCAATTAACTTCTGTTAACTAAATCAAATCAACATATGTGTCCCTGCAGCACAAAAGCAGTCATAAGCAGCACAGCTATATTTGTAGCAATAGCCAACAATACATTGTATGGCTCAAAATTATCCATTTTTCTTTTATGCCAAAAATCATTAGGATATTAAGTAAAGATCATGTTCCATGAAGATATTTTGTACATTTCCTACCATAAATATATAAAACTTCATTTTTGATTAGTAATATGCATTGCTAAGAACTTCATTTGAACAACTTTAAAGGTGATTTTCTCAATATTTAGATTTTTTTGCACCCTCAGATTCCAGATTTTCAAATAGTTGTATCTCAGACAAATATTGTGCTATCATAACAAGCTTATTTATTCAGCTTTCAGATCATGTATACACCTCGATTTTAAAAAATGGACCCTTATGACTGGTTTTGTGGTCCAGGGTCACATGTGTTGTGAGCATGCTTTGTGTTTAAAGCAGGTTTTGTCCTCGCTGCACTTGAGCAGAGTTTTTCAGGAGCTTTGCAGGAGGTTTCTTGAAGCGTCTTGAGACACAGTTCTTCTGGATTTAGTCTCAGTTTCTTCATGTCACTCCAGACAGACTGATGATGATCAGATCACATCTCAAAAATCTCACTGGATTATTACAATTAATGGATAAATGAATGTCTCCTCCTGACACACTCCAGCAAAACATAGAAATAACTGACTGTATGTGAAGAGGTTGATCGCTCACTTTGATGCTGTTGAGTCCCGATGGGCCGAGCAGAACCCCGCAGATGATGTAACCGAACATGGGCGGCAGTCCCATCAGCGTACAGAGCCACCCGCAGGGCAGAGATAACATGACCACATACACCAGATCCTGTGCGACCAAACACATGCAGTTAATCATTCATAAGCACATTAATGTCACACGAGACTGCTGTTCAAACAAGCTTGGAAATGAAGGTTTTTGTTTCCCATCTACACTGCCGTTCAAAAGTTTGGGATCAGGAAGATTTTTAATGTCTTGAAGTTTCTTCTGCTCATCAAGGCTGTATTTATTTGTTTAAAAATACAGAAAAAACAGTAATATTGTGAAATATTATTGTCATTTCTAATATTGGTTTCCTATTTGAATATACCTCAAAATATAATTTATTTCTGTGATGCAGTGCTGAATTTTCAGCATCATTACTGCAGTCTTCAGAAATCATTCAGTGAAATCATCAAATACATACATCCTTGATGAGAATAAGAAACTTCTTTAAAAAACACTAAAAATCTTACTGCTCCCAAACGTTTGAACAGCAGTGTATGTGAAAGCGCAGAGCCTGTGATTGGCTCCGGTGACCTGTGAGGACACTCAGAGAGAGGTCAGAGGTCAGGCGCTGACCTTGATGAAGTGGTGGTCGGCGCGAGGCATGGTGGAGTCGCGAGGTTTGGTCAGCACATACTGGTTATTCTGAGAGTCGATCAGCATGCTGAGCCCCAGATTGCCTTTGGCCGCCTGCCTCGATGCGTTCTTCCTCTTACCGTCCTCCTCATCCTCCTCCACCCTCAGGACGGCCTCCACGTTCACACCCTTCATCTGGACACACAGAGAGATGGACGCCAGCTAACACTCATTCCTTCTCAATTACAGCTAGATTGTTTATATTCTCAGAGCAGTGTTTGACCGTTACTGTCTGAAGTAAACAGAGTATTCTGCAGATAATGATTATTTTCATAATCTGTTAAATCTTGATTATTTCTTTGATTTATCAGATATATATCTGTATTTAAAAAACATAATATGTGACCCTGGACCACAAAACCAGTCATAAGTCTCAGTTTTTTTTTAACTGAGATTGAATAAATAATCTTTCCATTGATGTATGGTTTGTTAGGATCGGACAATATTTGTCTGAGATACAACTATTTGAAAATCTGGAATCTGAGGGTGCAAAAAAATCTAAATATTGAGAAAATCTCCTTTAAAGTTGTTCAGATGAAGTTCTTAGCAATGCATATTACTAATCAAAAATGAAGTTTTGATATATTTACAGTAAGAAAGTTACAAAATATCTTCATGGAACATGATCTTTACTTAATATCCTAGTGATTTTTGGCATAAAAGAGAAATGGATAATTTTGACTCATACAATGTATTGTTGGCTATTGCTACAAATATAGCTGTGCTGCTTATGACTGCTTCTGTGCCGCAGGGTCACATGTATCTTACAGGGCAAGTCTCTTTTGTTTGAAGTGCTAAAAATAAACAAGGCTTGACAGTGCAAGCGTTTATCTCACATTTACAACTAAACACGGATGTGTGTGAACTGTAAAATGTATCTAGGGTCACTGGTGCAAATAACACGATGTTTGCAGTCAATGTCAAGCGTATCACAGATAGTTTATAGATCACAGATAGACCTGTATTTCAGGTTCAGAGTCATTCCTCCTCATCTCTGACGGCTGTGTTTTGAGCTCTGCACCTGTTTGTTGTTGTCGAAGGCGTGTTCCTCGATGTCTTCCTCCAGACGGTCTGCGGCCTTCCTCACGTCCTCCAGGATCTCGTCCAGCATGGACAGGGTTTTGTTTCGATCCTGTGCCACTTTTAGCGCCTCCTGCTGGTGTTTCTCCGCCGCCACCAGCTCCATGTACTCCTGCTCCTCCTGTAAAGACACGATTACTCATGATGACCAGTGTTGGGCTCTAACTAGTTACTAGCAGTGTTGGGAAGGTTACCTGATCTAAAATATAATAAGTACTGTAACTATTTCACTATTTCACAGTGTTCGAATAAGCATGTGTCCTAAACTCTTGAATCATCGGTGTTTTGTTAAAATTGACACGTTTCAGAAAGGCGGAGCATAGAGGAGCAACAATAATGTACAGAATGTGTACAGTTTTTTTAACCTTAAACCACATAAACACATTGCATTACACCAAATAATGTTGTTTTTAGCATCGTCATATGACCCCTTTAAATTATGTAAGTTAGTTACATGTAACTAGTTACTCCCCAACACTGGTTACTAGTAACTAGTTACAGTAATAACATTACTTTTTGCAGTAACTAGTAGTGTAACTAATTACTAATAAGATTTCATAAATAATATTATAGTTACTATCCATAAAACAGCTTGTTACTTAAACTTTCGATGCCTTTACAGTACAACAATCCAATAATTCCTAGATTTATTTTCATAATTTTCAAAACTTGCATGAAGGATGGAATATGAAAAAGCTTACATTCAGCGGAAGGAAATATTGCCATTACTTTGATTTTGTCAGAAGAACATTTTATTTTTGGGTGAATTATATTTTAACCCTTTAATGTTAATAAAACACCAAAACACAAAGAGAAAAATCACTCGCTACTCTTGACTGAAAAACATTAATACAGTTGCTTTAATAGGAATCAGTTTATATAGTGTTTTATTTTTATATTTGTTCATTCAATTTCTTGATTGCTCCTGCTAAATACACCTACTGTACCTGAAAATAAAACACTGTTTGTTTTATTTGTATATTATGCGTATTTGTAATGTGTATCTTTGTTCTCATTTTTTTAATAACAGATAAAATAATGACAAAGATTTTAATCTTCGCACTTTGGCCTAAATATCCACCATTCTTTTTAATATTTTGTTACCTTGAAAGGCTTTGTTGTTTGCCACCTGTTTTAATCCATAAATATTTAGATCACAAAATTTCTGTGAACAAAATGTACATTTTGGGCTCTTTGATCCTTATACAGCATCTGCTAAAATGCTTAATGGACTAAAACAGTCAATTTAAAAGATCAAGCTCAGTATACACTTTATTAATGAAGCAAGCTATAAAGGCAAGCAGATGAGCCCAGATTATAAATGTGACATGTTAAATTTCATGATAAGCATTTTCTTTATAATGAGAAAAATGCTTAATGTACAACTCTGCATGCTGCATTCATTTGTTGTGTTCATCTGGTTGCCTGTATGTAGCATTTATTTTTTTATTAACCCTTGTGCTGAAAATCCTTCACATGATTTGGTGTTAAATGAGCAGCCTTTTAAAAATTGCTTGTAAATCTTTCGTTACGCTGTATTATTATCACTAAATATTGTATTCAATCATTTTTGTCAACTTGTTTTCTTTCAGTTAGCAGGTTTTGTGCTTCTTTTTGGAGCTGACTGATCGCAGGCCTCACTGATTTCCCACTTTTTGAATGGAAAAAGGCATTATTTGTGGATAACTGTCAATATTCACTCAAAAACTTCATAAGCTCTGGTTCATAAGCTCTGATTAATGAGGCCTATAATTCATTAAAAAAAATGCAAACCTGTGCTGATTGAAAGAAAACAAATTGATAAAAAGACTGAATCCAAGATTAGATGATATATAAAGCATAACAAGATATTTACAAGCTATTTTTTGTTGGCCGGTCATTTGTGACGTGGGGAAAAAAATCCCCAAAAAGTACTACAATTTTCAGCGTTTTTGGGGAAGTTTGTAGCATTTTAAGGAAAAATAAAATCCTCTCTGGGACAAAATTAACAAAACACAACTTAAGGGTTAATAATATTTGTTGTGAACTGAATTTGGTTCTCTAATATCACTGTTTTAATGCATTAAGCCACATTAAGTCTGGGGTGGGGCTAAACAGGCACTGATGTAGAGTCTGGGGGTGGGGCTAAACAGGCACTGATGTAGAGTCTGGGGGTGGGGCTAAACAGGCACTGATGTAGAGTCGGTGGGCGGGGCTAAACAGACACTGATGTAGAGTCTGGGGGTGGGGCTAAACAGGCACTGATGTAGAGTCTGGGGGTGGGGCTAAACAGGCACTGATGTAGAGTCTGGGGTGGGGCTAAACAGGCACTGATGTAGAGTCTGTGGGTGGGGCTAAACAGACACTGATGTAGAGTCTGGGGGTGGGGCTAAACAGGCACTGATGTAGAGTCTGGGGGTGGGGCTAAACAGGCACTGATGTAGAGTCGGTGGGCGGAGCTAAACAGACAGTGATGTAGAGTCGGTGGGCGGAGCTAAACAGACAGTGATGTAGAGTCGGTGGGCGGGGCTAAACAGACAGTGATGTAGAGTCGGTGGGTGGGGCTAAACAGGCAGTGATGTAGAAGCAGGCATTGATGATCTGCGGAGGAGGGGTTTATCCACACTATTACATCATAGAGTAGAACATTCCACAAGCTGTGGTTTTGGCAGACTTCAATATAAGCTGTTTTTAGACTAAGGAGAAAGTTTTGAGTTACAGGATACAGGATGTTTTTAAAGTACCTCTTATCTCAAAAGATCAAGGGAAATTTGGTTTCTCAGTTCATGACCCTTTTAAAATAACTGAGGGTCAGTGAAGGACAGCCTTGTTTTGCCCGTCAGGTGGGCACTTCTATATGGGTCGCAAAGATCTTATTGGCCCCAAAACAGGCTTGATTTTGTAGTTGGCGTGATTCCTGCAGGATATCCTCATCACCCACCTTGATGGCGGCTTCCCTGAGCGCCTGCAGTCTCTGCCGGCTGCTGTCCTTCATGCTGGCCACGTCTCGGAGGTTCCCCTTCATGACGCGCTGCAGTCCCTCCACGGCCTGGAAGAGCGAGCGTTCGCTCTCGTTGAGTTCGCGCTGGAACACCTCCAGCGTGTGAAGGCGGAAGAGCTTCTCGGGCAGCGCCAGCGTCTCGTCCCGCTCCAGCACCGTGCCGGCCGCGCTCAGCTTACGCACCGCCGACTGCTTCTGCCGCAGCAGCGAAGAGAGACGCCTGCAGTTCTCCGTCACCCATGGGTGCTGTTTGGGCTGCAGCGCCGCCACCAGGCCGAGGCACAGCACTGCACACAGAGCTCGCATGATCCCATCCACACGCTGCAGATCACAGACGACTCATGCTCATATGTGTCCCTGCAGCACAAAAGCAGTCATAAGCAGCACAGCTATATTTGTAGCAATAGCCAACAATACATTGTATGGGTCAAAATTATACATTTCTCTTTTATGCCAAAAATCATTAGAATATTAAGATCATGTTCCATGAAGATATTTAGTAAATTTCCTACCGTAAATATCTCAAAACTTCATTTTTGATTAGTAATATGCATTGCTAAGAAATCATTTGAACAACTTTAAAGGAGATTTTCTCAATATTTAGATTTTCTTGCACCCTCAGATTCCAGATTTTCAGCTTTCAGATGATGTATTAATTTAAAAAAATTGACCCTTATAATAAAATGACGGAAGAAATGGCCTCAATTTAATCTAAACAAGAGAACAAATTTGTTGCAATTAATTCTTAAGATATATTACACACACATTATTATATATATTTTTTATTTATTTTTTTTGCACATATCATGTTTGGGGCTCTGCATAAACCAGTGTTGTAATGCAAATAAATGAAAGATCTTTGGATTTTCCTCTTAATTTAAAATAAATGCTTAGTTTGAGGTTCATTATTATTTTTCATGAAAAACACAACAACAATAAAACAAACAAAGACAAACTTGCTTATATTAAACAGAAACATTGGCATATAGGTGCTTTTGAGCAATGTGATCGGTGTGTGACTAACACTGATTACCACAGTAATCCAGATCTGTTTGTTTCATAACACTGTGAAGAGCACAGACCACATGGAATCTGTTTTTATTTGGATTCTGGACACTTCCGCATAGATAAAGCTTGCGTCCTCACCCAGCAGATGACCGCTAAAGACCTCTGGATCAGCTGAGCTCACAGGTGTGTCACTAACTAGACAAACAACCTGTGTGTTTACTTCTGTCACACCTACATCCTGCAGAAATACAGGTTTATTCATAACTGAATCACGAGAAAGACATCTGAAAAACTCTCAAATCAACACCGCTCAGGCTCCAGCAGCAGAATTCAGTCCAGCAGCTAATATTGATTAAATAATGATAATATAATGTGGCATAACACGACGGACGTCACACTAACATCTTTGAAAACTGACACAGTATGCATTCTCTGTTGGGAAATAAACGTTTTAACACTGTAAAAAAAAGAAAAAAAGTTGAGCAAACTTAAAAATCTGCTGAAGCTGGTTGCCTTAAAATTTTAAGTTGGCTCAACTTTTTCTTTAATGAAGTAATAAGTAATTATTTATGAACAATAACATTAAATAAGTAGATTTATTTTGAAATATGCATTTTATGAAGCCTAAATTAATATGTGATAGTGACATTGTGAAAGAGTTCAATTTTATTCAATATCACATATTTTAACATTCATTAAATTCCCATTAAATTTTGACTGACAGAGGAATATTCGTGAGTGGGAGGAGCTTCTACCAAAAACATGAATAATATAATCAAACGTGCTGTCTATGGTTAGGTTTTATTAATTAAATCATTTCTTTGGCCAAATTTCCCATTCATAAATGCTAGTTTTCTGATAAGAAACCCAACTTTATAGTTTCGTTGACTTAAGCAAAATTAAACATTGACAATATTAGAGACTCTTTGAATAATAAGCTAAAAGTTTGTGAACTTTATTTTTATACACGCTTGTACTTTTTCTTATTTTTAGACTTCTACCTCCAGCAACTTTTATTTATTTTCATCAGCTATTGTTTTTATCGTTTCTTGTTTTATGGATCATACAAATTATCTGTACACTACCGTTCAAAAGTTTGGGATCAGTACATTTTTTTCTGTCTTTTTTTGAAAGTAATGAATACTTTTATTCAGCAAGAATGTGTTAAATGGATAAAAATTGATAGTAAAGACTTATATTGTCTTAGATTTTAAATGAATGCTGTTCTTTTTAACTTTTTATTAATAAAGGAATCCAGAAAAAAGTATCAGTTTTCAAAAAATAAAAAATAAAAATATGAAGCTGCACAACTGTTTCCAACATTGATTATAAATCAGCATATTATTATGATTTCTGAAGATCATGTGACTCTGAAGACTGGAGTAATGATGCTGAAAATACAGTTTTGATCACAGAAATAAATGACATTTTAAAGTATAATAAAACAGAAAACCAATATTAGAAATTGAAATAATATCTCACAATATTACAGTTTTTTCGATCAAATAAATACAGCCTCGATGAGCAGAAGAGACTCCATTAAAAAACTTTAAAAATCTTACTGATCCCAAACTTTTAAGAAGCAGTGTATAGCTATAACTAAATTCTTCCAGTTGAACAAATGCATAATAGCTAAACTAAATGTACAAAATATGATTAAAGATAACGTTTTTTGAGATCCGACATCTCGTTTAGATTTTTAATAAAATATTTAATCCATATTCTGAATGCAATATGACAGAGAATGACACACATTAGCATCAGAGACAGTCGATGACGTGTTGTTGATGTTTAAGAATCATTTCACTTAATAACCGACTAACGTCAACCGACTTCGCGTGACTATAAATATGTTATTGAAAGTATATATATATATACCGTCCATCAAACGCGTTAACGCTGTCTAAACAATCCACTTCAAGTAACGTTTCGTTTATAAACGACATTCTGCAAGATAATATCAGCGCTAATGCAAAGAGACAGAGAGGGCACTCACTCATACCTGGTAAGTGCTGTTAACCGGCGGAGCTCGTCAGTGAATGAAGGAAACAATCGCGCTCTTGTGACGCCACGCACCGCACCGCGAGCGAGCGCCGACCTCCGGCGACTCTGAACCCGGCAGACCGCTCCCGCCAGCCGCCCTCCGCCGGAGAGATCCGGTCACGCGCGTTCTCCAGTAAACTACACCGAACTTCGCGGGAGACCGACGACCTGTCATTGCTCGTTTATTTTATTATTATTATTTTTTTTTATAGCTGTTTTTAGGTTTAATTAGCTCTGAAAACAGAACTGTGTGGACTTCTGAATCATAATAGTCGCTTGGGCATTGTGGGATTTGTAGTTTTTTTCATTCTGCGCCTGGAAGAAGTGTCGAAATAGTGAGTAGAATTATCTACTGAAAAGTCACTGAAAACTAACGGGATAAAAAAGAAAAAATGTAATTACGACATTTGAACCACAAAACCAGTTATGATTTGAGATTTATAGATCATCTGAAAGATGAATAAATAAGCTTGTTATGATCGGACAATATTTGTCTGAGATACAACTATTTGAAAATCTGGAATCTGAGGTGCAAAAAAATCTAAATATTGAAAAAATCACCTTTAAAGTTGTTCAAATGAAGTTCTTAGCAATGCATATTACTAATCAAAAAATTATTATATTTACTGTAGGAAATTTACTAAATATCTTCATGGAACATGATCTTAATATCCTAATGATTTTTGGCATAAAAGAGAAATGTATAATTTTGACGCATACAATGTATTGTTGGCTATTGCTACAAATATACCTGCTGCTTATGACTGCTTTTGTGCTGCAGGGACACGTATTATGTGTATATATATATATATATCAAAATATATATATATCATATTCTGAAAAGAAAAACCTTGAATTGTGAGATATTGACGCGAAATGGCGAGAAAAAAGTCAGAATTGTGAGACAAAGTGTCGCAATTATCTTTTTAAAAATATTTTATTCCATAGCAGAAAAAAACAAACAATTGCGACATATAAATGCAGAATTCCAAGATATAAACTCAGAATCTGTGACAAAAATGTTGTTGCAGTTAACTTTTTACTTTTTTATTCCTTGCTGAGAAAAACAAAACAAACGGAACTGCCACATGTAAACTCAGAACCGAAAAACGTAACTCGAAACTCGAGAACGAAATACAAATTTTTTGAATTTATATTTCACAATTCAGACTTTTTTCTTAGCATTGTGAGTTTATTTCATGCAAAAAGTCCAAATGGTGAGATATGAACTTAGGTAATTGCAAGAAAAAAGCATGAACTGTGAGATAAAACGTCGCAATTGCCTTTATTCCACAGCGGAAACTGACTTCCCTTCCACAGAATATGATTATAAATATATTAAACTTACAGGTTGAGCCATATAATTACTTATAGCAGTCTAATTTTTGTAACTACAAATAATTACGACTATATTACTAATATCAATGCCGTTTTATAAGTTCTGTAAGCGATTTAAGTCGTTATGAAGCTAACTTCGACAGCCGCACAGGTGTAAAAACTACAATTCCCAGCATTCCCCGGAGTGGTTTCCGCGCATGCGCAGAAGGAGATCCGCCGGAGATGAATCAGCGCTTATAAAGATGGTAGGTGAGCGAACAGGGGGTGCGCAGGGGGCAGTAGTGTTTATCTGAAATGCCCCCGGGGCAGTAAATGACCGCAGATAGACGCTTGAGTCGCGCTGTTTTCCGCGCGTCAGTTTGTGAGGGAAACGGAGAGTTAGACGAGGCTGTTTGAATCAAAGCGGTTCCTCCAGCGATACTGAGCTCTTTAACCCTTCACAAAACAATACATCTACTTTAGTAATAACGTTACCACGTAAATATCATGATTATATACGAACGTGGTAATCAATACTATGATGTGCTTCAGAATACCATGGTATTACCAGCTGATGCATCACTATACCATGGTACAACCGCTGTAGCTACTTTATGAGGAAGGTTTATTTACCGTTCAAATAGTAGAGCAGTACGCTTTATTATTATGCTTTTGACATTTTCTAATATTTGATTATAATTTCATGTACAAGTTTTCCTTGAAAAATTCCCTGTTCTACTCATATTATTACTATGGTAAACTGATAACCACTGTCATCAAAAAATGATTAAAAATATAAATTATGAAACTTTTTAAAGACTTAATGTGAATGTAATCAGCTGATTTTAACTGGTATTCTGCCATAAATATAATGGTTATTATAGTAAAAGTTTGTATGGGTAGAAAAACTGTCTTAGCCTATATAAAAAAAGGTAATTGCATGTTTTTATCTCACAAATAGGATGTTTTTCTCTCAGTTCTAAGAGAAAATTACAAGAAATAAACTCAGAATTATGTTTTTTTCCCTCGCAATTCTGAGTTTACATCTTATAATTATGTTTTTTGTTTCTACCACAGAATAAAAAATAAAAGGTAATTGCACCTTTTTATCTCACAGTTCTTTTTCTCACAATTGCATGTTTTTATCTTGCAATTCTGAGTTAATAAAATTGTAAGAAATAAACTCAGAATTCAGTTTTTTCCCTTGCAAGTCTGAGTTAATATCTTGCAATTCAGATTTGTGATTAGCTTTTTTTTAATATCCTGTGATGGAAACAAGCTTCCGTACGAAGATGGCCGTGGTGTCGTGTTGAAGCTCCACACACCGGGGACAGGCTTCACTAACGACCCGTGTTTACTGTAACTAGTGGTTAACAGCAGGGCAGACGGGTACTGAAGCTGTTGTCGTTCTCTTCTCTTCCTCCAGCATAAACTGAAGTTGTCTCAGAAGGAGAAGATCGGTCAGTTCACGTCCTTCACGAGGGCCGCAGAGAGAACCGCCCTGTTCTGTCTGACCCACAATGACTGGAGACTAGAGACGGCCAGCGAGAACTACTTCCAGAACCCTGAGCTGCACCGCAGAGACCCCATGAAGACAGCAGTGGACCGCAAGAAGCTGGATCAGCTCTACAACCGCTATAAAGGTGTGTGTGTGTGTGTGTGCGTGGATTGTGTGTGTGTGTGTGTGTGTGTGTGTGAGTGCGTGGATTGTGTGTGTGTGTGTGTGTGTGTGTGTGTGTGTGTGTGTGTGGATTGTGTGTGTGAGTGCGTGCGTGGATTGTGTGTGTGTGTGTGTGTGAGTGCGTGGATTGTGTGAGTGCGTGGATTGTGTGAGTGCGTGTGTGCGTGGATTGTGTGTGTGTGTGTGTGTGTGTGTGTGTATGTGTCTCTCTCTCTGTGTGTGTGTGTGTTTGTGTGTGTGTGTGTGTCTCTCTGTGTGTGCGTGTGTTTGTGTGTGTGTGTGTGTCTCTCTGTGTGTCTGTCTGTCTGTGTGTGTGTGTGTGTGTGTGTGTGTGTGTCTCTCTCTCTCTGTGTGTGTGTGTGTGTGTGTGTCTCTCTCTCTCTCTGTGTGTGTGTGTGTGTGTGTCTCTCTCTCTCTGTGTGTGTGTGTGTGTGTGTGTCTCTCTCTCTCTCTGTGTGTGTGTGTGTGTGTCTCTCTCTCTCTGTGTGTGTGTGTGTGTCTCTCTCTCTCTCTGTGTGTGTGTGCGTGTGTTTGTGTGTGTGTCTCTCTCTCTCTCTCTCTCTCTGTGTGTGTGTGTGTGTGTGTCTCTCTCTGTGTGTGTGTGTGTGTCTCTCTCTCTCTCTGTGTGTGTGCGTGTGTTTGTGTGTGTGTCTCTCTCTCTCTCTCTCTCTCTGTGTGTGTGTGTGTGTCAGAGGCGGACTTAACCAATATTCAGTTCAATTTCAATTAAACTTTCCTGTTGGAATTTCTTCCAAAATTTGTCTTGCATCTCAAAGCGTGTCTCACATCAGTTCACATCAAGACACCAATTTAAACCAAAAATAAACACACCTTATTACAAAAATAGTGATCGACCGAAATTGATTTTTTATAACCGATACCAATTATTTGCATGTTTCTGTGCCCAATAACCGATATGCAGAACAGATATTTATATACTGTTATAAAGTAAATAAATGACTGAGTCCATACTTCACTTTGGTTTTTCCTCCTTTCAGTCATCTTAAAAAAAGTGTTGAATATTAGCAGTCTTTCATGTTAAATTTAATCTTCATATTACAACCAAAAAAAACATTTTATTTAAAGCATCAGCAGCAACACTAATATTAACAAAATAAGCAAAATAAATGTAGAAGGTCTAATGTTTTCAAATGGAGAAAATAAATAAAGGACAGAAGTCATATCAACTCATATCATATCATTTTAAACTACAGTTTTATTAGGTTTATAAGCTGTTTAATAGGCTAAAAAGTAAGTTATTCACTGGATAATGTTAATTCACTGAATAGTATTCTCTGGAACACTGGAATATAACAAACAAAACATCACGCAATTCTCAAAGCACCCACGAGGTGGCGGTGTTTATCGGTGAATCCGAGATTTCAAAACCGCTAATGGTAAAATGCTTCAGTATCGGGAAATTATCGGTAAATCGATATATCGGTCGATCTCTAAACAAGAATCAACAATACAAAAATATATACACACACCACCAGAGTGCATTAATATAGTAGTTCTTTCCATTTTACAGACCCACAATTCTGATTTATTAATTTTACAGACTGATAAACAAAAGATTTACGTGTTCTGTTCAATTTGGTATATGCAACTCTAAAGCCCCGTTCACACCAAGAACGATAACTATAAAGATAACGATATTAGCGTCCACACCAGCGAACGATATCGTCTGTTTATTCTAAGCGCAATCGCGTCTGCCGCTTTAAATTCTCCAGCTCGTTACAGCAGGATGGGTTCTGATTGGCTGTCAATGTTTGTTTCGTTCATCAGCTGGGAAAAATCGTTCTGGAAGTGATTCCAACGATGTGTCTTCATTTCTGTGCCTTTATCGTTATAGCTGTGATGTGGACTCAAATTAATTGTGCGGTGCAGACAGCATTATTGATTAACGGAACGTCGTGAGATCACGACGAAGTGAAGTGAATGACAGCTTTCAGTGATTCTAGAGGGAGCGCTCTTTGCACACTTTCTAGGCTGTATAATTGTGTCTGTCACTAAGTACATTTACTTGATTACTGTACTTAAGTGCACTTTTAAATATCTGTATTATTTCAGTATTAGAAACTTATGACTTTAACATACCTACATTGGGAAAGACTACAGTATTCTGTAGGTGTAGTGCATTGTAAGTTGCTTCAGAAGCATAAGGTATTGCAAGTATTACATACAACAATTTCACTCATGTAATGGAGTTGTGTGGTTTGTCCGCCTCTGGCCACGAGCGAGTGTGTGTGTGTGTGTGTGTGTGTGTGTCTTCATTTGTGCTGCTTGCGTCTGTAGATCCACACGATGAGAATAAGATCGGCGTCGACGGGATCCAGCAGTTCTGTGACGACCTCGTGCTGGATCCGGTCAGCGTTAGTGTCCTGATCGTGGCCTGGAAGTTCAGAGCGGCGACGCAGTGCGAGTTCAGCCGCAAAGAGTTCCTGGACGGCATGTCAGAGCTGGGGTGAGACGCCAAAACCAAAACATGTCTCTTCTGTTCACAGAGGCTGCATTTATTTGATCAAAAATACAGTAAAAATTTGAAATATTATTACCATTTAAAACAGCTGTTTTCTATGTGAATATGTGTTAAACTGTAATTTATTTCTGTGATGCGCAGCTGTATTTTCAGCATCATTACTGCAGTCTTCAGTGTCACATGATCTTCAGAAATCATTCTAATATGCTGATTTGCTGCTCGAGAAACATTTCTGATTATTATCAATGTTGAAAACAGCTGTGCTGCACAATATTTTTGTGGAAACCGTGATATATTTTATTCAGAATTTTTGGTAATGTAAGAACATTTTTATTCATTAATGCTTTTATTTATCAAGGATGCATTAAATTGATCAAAAGTGCCAGTAAAGACAACTATAATGTTACAGTAGATTTCTGTTTCAAATAAATGCTGTTCTTCTGAACTTTCATCTGTGAATCCTGAAAAATGAAATGTATCACAGTTTCCACAAAAATATTGTGCAGCACAACTGATTTCAACATTGATAATAATCAGAAATGTTTCTTGAGCAGCAAATCAGCATATTAGAATGATTTCTGAAGATCATGTGACACTATATATAAAGCACAGTAGAGTACACATTGTTTCAAAGCTACTTCACAGTAATAAACAGGAAAATGACAGTGTTAATTATTAGAGGTCGACCGATAGTGGATTTTACCGATACCGATAGCTAGGTTGGAGCACACTGGCCGATACCGATTAATCAACTGATAGTTTTCAAAATGGATACTGAAAGAGAGCTAGTGCTTTACTATTTAAAAAAAAAAAAAAAACAGTACTGAACCATACTTTGTAAATGAATAAAAATATTAATATTATTTACTATATTGATCATTAAAGTTATTTCATAGTTTGCTAATGTTAAAAGAAGAAACTTTAAAATTTAAAAATGTAGCCTATTAGTAGCTAATAGTGAATGTTGAAATGAACAAACTCTAACAAGGAACAATACTTCTACAGTTTTCATTAATGCTACGAATGGACTTTTATTGTTAAATGTTACCATTTAATTTCAACAGCCATGCTTAAAGATGGCCATCTTTAAATATCTACACAAGGCCATAGCATTAAAATTACATGCATATGGATATTGTACGTGTACTCACAGACTTTATTTGCTTTTATTTTTTAACACTTAATAATTAATCAAAAAAAATAATAAGTTAGTCACACACTGGGCAAAAGCGCAGCGCTGCGTCTAGGAGAACTCAGAGGTATCACACACACACACACACACACACACACCAGACGCTTTGCATTCAAATCAAGTGGCGGTCTAAAACAATTTATTTAATCACCAAACGGACATAAGTTTGCTTCAAGAATGAACAATGTGGCATAAATGAGTTTGAAGTTCGGTGTTTAAAAAAACAGAGCAAGCGGAAAGAGAGAGCGTGATCTATTACAGCTCTCTATATGAAGCATACAGACTTTATTAGAGCCACAGAAAGACAAACGTTTTGCTGAAAAATGCACAATACATAATTTATAGCCTAGGGTGAAGTCATTATACATTCACAACGATTTGGGACAAATATAATGTAATTTAATAGAAAACTATGTGAATGGCGCTCTGTTCCGCGGCAGGCTTTTCTGTCGGCTGTATTTAAATGCGCGTCTGGAGTTTCCCGCTCTGTGCAGCGTGCAGTGTCACGTGTCAAAATAAACAACACGTGCTGTCAGTGATTTCCGCCTCTAGAGGACGCTCTCGTACTGTATAATGCCAGCGGACCCTTCTCAGCCACTCCGGCAACGGTTGCAAACCGGAAAACTATCGGCATGGATTTTTGCCGATAACCGATAGTTGTGGCAATCAACTATCGGTGATGATTAATCGGCAAAACCGATGAATCGGTCGACCTCTATTAATTATAGCTATAAAGCAGCTCTACACAAGACTATAAAAAGAAATAATAAAAGAAAAAGAAATGAGATCTCATGATGACTGTTTTAAGGCAGTCTGACATTATTTCCATACAGTATTTGATCCCTGTGTGTGTGTGTGTGTGTGTGTGTGTGTGTGTGTGTGTGTGTAGGTGTGACAGTCCCGAGAAGCTGAGGAATCTTTTACCCAGACTAGAGCTGGAGCTGAAGGATTCTGGGAAGTTCAGAGAATTCTATCAGTTCACGTTTAGTTTTGCCAAAAGTCCCGGACAGAAGGGTTTAGGTGAGCGATCAGTCTAGTGAACATCAGCTCTGCTGTTCTCTACACAGGGATCGTGCTGTAGTGCGGCTCGGTGTGGTCATACAAACACAGGTCTATTTAGTTGGTTTGAACCTGATTTTTGGTGCAGTGCATGCAACATTTATTGCCATGACTTTATTAATTGAATCTTCATCAGTATTTGGAATTGCTCAGTTTCTTCTTCTTCGTCTTCTTCAAAACTAATTGCATTTGAGGGCCTAAACATGCTCGAAAACTTCCCCAAACTTCACATGTTTGATAAGAGTCCTGTTCTGAACACATCTAAAGGCCAATATTATTATCAGTTATAGTCATAGCGCCACCAGCTGGCAGCAGGAAGTTTGGCACATATAAATGACTTATGACATGTTCCTTCTTTATTTACCACTTTAAATGCATATTGCTCACCGTTTGCTGTATTCCTAAAGCCAAGATGTGGTGAGTCCGGGTGCGAGGGCCCTTTCAACACTGCTCGCAGCTTTAATTTTGTCTTGTTTTCCAACCTTAAATCAAGATAGATTTACTGGAGATACAAAATGAACCTGTCAGCGGGGAATGAAAACTTGTTTTTTATTTTGAATTAAGTACATTTTTCTGAGCCCGCTGGGAGATATTTGTTCTTGTTTTAATCATAAACTTACTTAGTTTTGGTCTATTTTTAGAAAAAAAGACGACTTATCCACTGTCACTGTGTTTTTCTAGTAAATGTATCTTGATTTAAGAATCTTTAGACATTTGCACTGAAAAGCAAGAGAGAAATCCTGATGAAGAACAGAACTTTTTAGCAGCGTGCTCAGAAGATTTGGTAAAAGTTGCAAATGACACATTGTGTTCCATTGAGTTTATTCCTTAAATTTTCCTTACTTGGTCTTGTAAAGTCTTAAATGTAGCTTCATAAACCCTGCACCAGTGTCTCACGGTGTCTCGTTCCGTCTCAGATCTGGAGATGGCCGTGGCCTACTGGAATCTTGTTCTGACCGGACGCTTTAAGTTTCTCGACCTCTGGAACACTTTCCTTCTGGTACGTCACTTATTAAATAACTATAATCACAAACCACAAGCTTGTCATGTCACTGTAAAACTCACTCTTGTGTAGAAACACACAAAACACACTTTCACTGCATCACCAATCGACATACTAAACTAAACCAGTGCTATTTGTGATGATGATACTATATATATATATATATATATATATATATATATATATATATTTGATGCAGCTGTAGCAATGCAGAGAATGCAGTGTGTGATTCTGCTCTGTCAAACACACCTGTTCAAGATTCATTCTGCATGGTTTCTGATGAACCCTTGGTGGTTTTGCTTCTCATCCGTCTTGTTTCTGTAAAGGAGCATCATAAAAAATCCATCACTAAAGACACGTGGAACCTGCTGCTGGACTTCGGAAACATGATCGCAGATGACATGTGCAACTACGACGAGGAGGGTGAGTCTGATTCATCAACTTCACTATTTCAGATTGAAAAGTGTCTATTTTATTGTCTATTAATTGTTCACAAAAACATTATATTAATGCATTTGGCAGATGCTTTTATCCAAAGCGAGTTTTTGAACAGTAAGATTTTTTATGTTTTTTAAAGAAGTCTCTTCTGCTCACCAAGCCTGCATTTATTTGATCCAAAATACAGCAAAAGCAGTAATATTGTAAAATATTTTTACTATTTAAAATAACTGTTTTCTATGTGAATATCTGTTAAAATGTAATTTATTTCCGAGATCAAATTTCAATTTTCAGCATCATTACTCCAGTCTTCAGTGTCACATGATCTTCAGAAATCATTCTAATATGCTGATTTGCTGCTCAAGAAACATTTCTTATTATTATTATTATCAATATTTAAACAGTTGAGTACTTTTTTTTCAGGATTCTTTGAATATGAAAAGAAAGATCTAAAGATCAGCTTTTATCTGAAATAAAAAGCTTTTGTAACATTATACACTACACCATTCATTACCAACCCAATATGATGGCGCCGCAGATGGCAGCCACAGTGCTTAGCTCTCCAGTGTTTGTACTGTTTTAGTTTGTCCAAATAGTGTCACAGCAATAAAGGATGCATATCACTCTGTCCCACGGGCAGCTTTAGGACTATCTGATCACTGTTTGGTTCATCATATACTGACCTACAGGCAGAAACTGAAATCAGCTAAACCTGTTTTAAGGACTGTTAAAAGATGGACTAATGAAGCAGAGCAGGATCTACAAGCCTGTTTCTTTCTCACTGATTGGAGTGTTTTTGAAGCTGCTGCCACCGATCGGGACGAGCTCACAGAGACTAACATCATATATCAGTTTTTGTGAGGATATGTGCATTCCTACCAGGACACATTTAAACTACAACAACGACAAACCGTGGTTCACTGCAAAACTTAGACAGCTCCGTCAGGCCAAAGAAGATGCTCGCAGGAATGGGGACAGAGTCTTGTATAAACAGGCCAAATACACACTGGAAAAGGAGATCAGAATGGCAAAGAGGAATTATTCCGATAAGCTAAGGATCCAATTATCTTCCAGTGACACGGCTTCATGTAATTGGTAAGACATTACCAATTACAAGACACCATCCCCCAGCACTGTGGAGAATCAACAACTGGCAGACGATCTGAATGAGTTCTACTGCAGGTTTGAAAAAACACCATCCCATAACACCAAGTTCAACCTGCCACAGGAGCTGCTGAAACACTTCTACTCCACCATCACTGAACCCATCCTCTGCACTTCAATAACAGTCTTTCAATAACTTTAGCAAGGATGCATTAAATTGATCAAAAGTGATGATAAAGACATTTATAATGTTACAAAAGATTTCTATTTCAGATAAATGCTGTTTTTCTGAACTTTTTATTAATCAAAGAAACCTGAAAAAATTATACTGAGCTGTTTTCAACATCATAATAATAATAAATATTTTTGGAGCAGCAAATCAGCATTTTAGAATGATTTCTGAAGCATCATGTGACTGAAGTAATGATGCTGAAAATTCAGCTTTGAAATCACAGGAATAAATTACATTTTAAAATATATTCAAATAGAAAGCAGTTATTTTAAATAGTAAAAATATTTCACAATTTTACTGTTTTTGCTGTATTTGGGATCAAATAAATGCAGGCTTGGTGAGCAGAAGAGACTTCTTTTGACTGGTAGTGTAGTGTAGATTGCATTTAATTTAGCAGTTCATTCATTCCCTGGGAATCAAACCCATGACCTACAGGAAGGCAGATTCAACATATAGAAGCACGACTCGTTGTTTTGTTATTCATAACATGAATTCAAAGGGTTATTCGTGATTTTATGCCAGTGTTTAATGGTGATTGTGTTTTGTCATCAGGTGCGTGGCCGGTGCTCATCGATGACTTCGTGGAATTCGCTCGGCCGATTGTGATGGCGGGAAATCACAAGACTCTATAACAAGCGCTAATGGGGAGGCCAAGTCGCTCTACAATGACTTTTTAAATAAAAAACAAGAAATGCATTTAAAATATATATATATATATATATATATATATATATATATATATATATATATATATATATATATATATATATATATATATATATATATATATTATTAAACACAGAGAGAGTTTGTATATTGTGAGTCTGCTGCTGTTGAGATCAGCGGCGTCCCCGACTGAACTACATCTGTGTCCCTGCAGCACAAAAGCAGTCATAAGCAGCACAGCTATATTTGTACATTGTATGGGTCAAAATTATCCATTTCTCTTTTATGCCAAAAATCATTAGGATATTAAGTAAAGATCATGTTCCATGAAGATATTTAGTAAATTTCCTACTGTAAATATATCAAAACTTAATTTTTGTTTAGTAATATGCATTGCTAATAACTTCATTTGAACAACTTTAAAGGTGATTTTATCAATATTTAGATTTTTTTTGCAAAAAATTTGTTGAATTTTTTTTCCAAAAAATTGACCCTTATGACTGATTTTGTGGTCCAGGGTCTTATATGATCACTGAACATCTTACACCAGTGTGTTTTTAGCAGCATGTCACGAGCTCAACATACAGGTGCATGTCTGGTTGTTTGTTAGTATTAATAGTGCAGAACTTCACGTCGAGAACAAGCAAACAAGCTTCATTTAGTCATGTGATGTCGACAATCAAACATGTCAGTTTGCGTTTGTTGTGAAATTTGTGTTTTGAAATTTCACTGTTTAAAATAATAGTTAACTCAGAAATTAACATGAGCTGAAAAAGTGTTCTCCCTCAGGTCATCCGAGATTAGGTTGAGTTTGTTTCTTCATCAGGTTTGTAGAAATGTGTCTCTGCATCAGTGTCTCAGCAATGGATGCTCTGCAGTGAATGGGTGCCGTCAGAATGAGAGTCTGATAAAAACATCACAATAATCCACAGCACTCCAGTCCATCAGTTAACATCTGGAGAAGACAAAAGCTGAAACAAAAGAGGTTTTAAACTCAAATACGAGTCCATAATCCATAATAACGCTTCCTGCAGTGAAAAAGTGTTCTGGTCTGAATCAGGAGAGAAATCTGCACAGATGCCAAAACAGTCCAAAACAGCTCTAAACAAACATGTGTCTGGATCATTCGATCTCTATTAGAACGCTAGTGGACTTCATTCTCTTGAGTTTCTGAATGAATACGTCACTCGGGCTGATTTCTCACGAATGAAACGAGGATATGAGCCGTCTTTCAAACACTGTGACAAACGCTGATGAGATCCTGATTGCTTTTGTTTGTTCACATTGTTTGATAGTTTCTGCTGTTAGTCTGGACCCGTTTCTAACACTGACTTTATTTCCTTCACTTTGGTTTGGTACATGTGTGATATTCGTCACGTCGCTGGGTATCGGTTCAGCTCATCACATCAGTGTTATGATGTATGTAAATAAAGATTATTTAACTAAACTCGTTCTCCACCGACATTATATTAATGCTTTGGCCCAAGTAATAATTCACATTATCATCAACATAAAACAAAGTTTGCAACCCATCTAACTTCCGTAACGTGTGTCTGAGTGACACTGAATGAGGAAAAATTTAGGAAGGGAGAAGGTTGAAAAAAGTGGGCGTTACAAGAATGGAGTCACATGATTGGAGGAGGAGTTCAGATGAAAAGGCGGAGCAAGTCATTCAATTCTGATTCAATCAAAATTAGTACCGTGACCATACATCCTGGCTACAATTTCTAAAATGTCTAAAATCTTTTACTTTGTTTTCCTATTGTTTTCATACTTGCTGAAGGTAATGACTGAACAGTAGTGTGCAGGCATTACACACAATCAACCAATCATGGTGTGCAATCTACAGAGAACGGTCAAAGCAATGCAAATATGCCTATATATGAGGACTGAAGAGTGACCCTCAATAGGAAAACAAAAAAGCCAAAACCTGGACATTTTAGGAACATGTCGAGGAAAAAGAGCACATGTGGTCACCCTAATGTACAGTCAAACCAAAACTTATTCAGACACCTTCAACGTTTCTCACATTATCACAGTGTAGAAAATGGTAATAAAATATGAGGAACTCAAAGTTAAACTGTCAGAACAAATAGATCTTGATAATGTCAGATAGCTTTGATAGGTATGTAATGAATTCACTTGAATAGCTGTCAGCTGTTAAATTTAAGAACACAATTAGATAAAACCAATTTAGCTCTCAAACAATTACCAAGAAATGCTTCGTTTTGTTCAGTCTGTGTGTAAAAAGATCACATTAGCAATTAAAGAAAAACACTGAAGTAAAACACGCTCAGCTCAAAGTGTCTGAGTTATTTTTGCTCCCAAATTTTACTGCTAGTCCACTTTATGAAGAATATTTGGGTGTAATATGTCACAGTTTACTTTTTTTTGCCATCCTCACGTACATAAATGAACTATAGTCTCTTTGATTTATATAGCGCTTTTAACAATACAGATTGTGTCAAATTATATATGTATATATATATATATATATATATATGTATAGTGTCCTGCACTAGTAAAAAAATATCAAAAATGATATCTGCTGTCTGAATATTTTTTGGTTTGACTGTAAGTGTGAGAAGAACAGTTGGACTATAAGCTGCATAACCCATCAGTGGCTCTTGAGTGTTTGGTGTGTGTGGGACAGACCGAGGGTCCTGGTGCCACAGCCGTTGCCTTTTTAGGAGACACCTGATCGCAGCTCAGCGCCGCCACACAAAGAGCTGCTGATAACGTCTGGAGCGAGTTCAGATGATGAAGCCATGCTGGAGTAAACACAGGACTGGACTTACACACACTCGCTGTGTCTGCACTGAAGAAGGTCACCTCCATGCTGTAGGATCTCCGGCTCCTTCATGGAAAAGTTCCAGGCTGCGATGGTTCTCGGAGGAGTGGGAGACGCGCTGGGATACCGCAAGGGCCGCTGGGAAATGTGCATCTCAGGGAAACAGATTCAGCAGGAACTGGCTGCTCTCGGGGGCCTCGGGGCCCTGAAGCTGGACGCTGATAACTGGCCGCTCAGTGACGGAGTCCTGATGCACATGACCACTGCGGAGGCGCTGATCACCGGTGAGGGAGACTGAGGCAAAACAATGTGCCAGAAAAAGAAATTAATGCTTTTATTCATCAAGGATGCATGACATTGATTAAAAGTGACAGTAAAGACATTTATAATGTCACAAAAGATTTCTATTCAAATAAATGCAGTTTATATTCATCAAAGAATCTCATAATTGGCTTATTTTATAATTTTGACTTTTTAATCTAATAATAGTTACTTTTCATCTCAATTTAGATTTTTTTGTCTCATAGTTGTGACTTTTATCTCTTGCTTTTGACTTGTGTCAAAACTGTGACTTTTATTTTATAATTAAGATGTTTTGTCTCATAATTATGACTTAGTGTTTGTATGACTCATAACTTACATTTTTTTTATCTCACATAATTTTGACGTCATAAATTTTATAATTAATTATTTTATCTCATAATTTCAACTTTTGTCATGATCGACTTTTCATCTCGATATTTCAAATAAATGCAGTTTATATTCATCAAAGAATCTCATAATTGGCTTATTTTATAATTTTGACTTTTTAATCTAATAATAGTTACTTTTCATCTCAATTTAGATTTTTTTGTCTCATAGTTGTGACTTTTATCTCTTGCTTTTGACTTGTGTCAAAACTGTGACTTTTTATTTTATAATTAAGATGTTTTGTCTCATAATTATGACTTAGTGTTTGTATGACTCATAACTTACATTTTTTTTTATCTCACATAATTTTGACGTCATAAATTTTATAATTAATTATTTTATCTCAGAATTCCGAATTGTAATCTTATAATTTTGACTTTTTCTCAAAATTATGGTGTAGTATCTCATAATTTCAACTTTCATGACATGTCAAAGTTGAGATGTACACCATTTGAGAAAAAGTGAGAATTGTGAAAAAAAGTGAAAATAAAAAGTAGCAGTTATGAAATACTACGTCATGATGATGAGATTTAAAAAAAGTATTAATTGTAAAATAAAAGGTCATAATTATGATTTTTAATTTTATTTTATCTCATAATTTTGCCTTTCTATCACATAATTATGACTTATCTCATAATTTCAACTTTTTGTCATGATCGACTTTTCATCTCGATATTTCAAATAAATGCTGTTCTTTTGAACTTTCTATTCATCTGTGAATCCTGAAAAATAAAATGTATCACAGTTAATATTGTGCAGCACAACTGTGTTCAACATTGATAATAATCAGAAATGTTTGTTGAGCAGCAAATCAGCATATTAGAATGATTTCTGAAGATCATGTGACACTGAAGACTGCAGTAATGATGCTGAAAATACAGCTGCACATCACAGAAATAAATTACAGTTTAATATAGATTCACATAGAAAACAGCTTTTTTTAAATTGAAATAATATTTAAAAATTGTTAATCAATATCATCAACCATTACTAATTTTTGGTCTTAATTCTGGGAAACTTTCCATTGTGATTTCAGAACACTGTGCGTGTATTTGTTCCATATCTATAAATGTAACACTGAAGTTCATGTGTAAGCTCTTTCCGCTTGTGTTTGCTCTCAGAATAGGGATGAATCCATGTGAAATCCCTCGGCTGGCCGTGGCGTCCCTCACTAACGCTCTGAAATGTGAATTGATGATAATACAGCGATCTGTCTTTCCTCACACAGACGTGACACGGATGCTTTCCTCCGCATGACTCACACACACGTCCTGATAACAGACCCAGAATAGAGCTGCGGGTCACAGCCATCCGTTTGCACGCTAATGCACCGTGACACACGCTAATCTCCGAGAGCTCGTAAATAACGGGAGCTTTAGCGAGGTCCCACAGAGCTGTAATCCAGCAGGAACCACCGATCCAGAAGACCCCAAATAGACCCGAGTGACCGTGATCCTCACCACAGACAACAGCAGCTTTTTTGAAATTATGACTATTTATCTCATATTTTAACTTTTTAATCTCATAATGATTTACCGTCATAATAGTGATTTATAATCTTGACTTTTTATGTCATAATAGTTACTTTTATCTCATAATTTTGACTTTTTTGTCATAATTGTGACATTTTACTTTAACATTAGGAATTCTAATAATTATTGCTTAGTATGTCTTAATTTTGACTTTTTCTCACAATTTTGGAATATATCTCATAATTTCAATTAATGAAATAAGTCTTAATTTAAAATCAAATTGTGAGATTTGTGAAATTATGAGATATTACAGCATATGAAAAAAGTCACACTGAACACTGTTTGAAAACAACATTTATAAGCTGCTGACTGGATTGAGCCATACAGAATTCAGTTGTAATTGTGTTACAATTATGATAAATACATTTACAATCTACAAAAAGTCATAATTATGACATAAACATCCATTTGTCATAATTATGAATTTTCATGTCATAATCATCATTTCGACTTTTTGTCATAATTAGCTCACATTTTAAGTTTTTAATCTCACAATGATTTAGTATCATAATATTAACTTTTTATCTCATAATTTCGACTTTTTATGTCACAACTGTGATTTTTGTGTATCTCATTTGGATTTTTTTGTCATAATTGTGACAATTTACTTTTTTTGTAATTTTGTTACATTTACGATAAATACATTTAAATCTACAAAAGGTCATAATTTTGACATAAACATCCATATGTCATAATTATGAATTTTCACATTGTAATGTTAACTTTTTACATCAGCATTTCGATTTTTTTGTCATAATTCTGCCTTTTTATGTAAAGGACTTTTTATGTAATAATTGCATTTTTTCCAACACAATTCTGACAAATTTTATAACCATATAACATTTTGTTATAATTTTGTTACACTGACAATAAAGAAATCTACAAAAGTCATAATTATGACATAAAAATTCAATTCATGTCATAATTGATGTTTTATCTCATAATTGACTTTTTATGTCAATTATTAATTTTTTCTAATAATTTTTAAACTACAACCTACAAAGTCATAATTTTTCTCTAATATTTTTTATTATGACTTTTTAATCAAATAATTTAGTTTTTAAAAAGCGCTTCTTATCCATACCCCTACACTGTTTGACCGCCAAAACTTTTTGTCATAAATTCAGTTTTTCATCATAATTTCATAATTTCAATTATTATCATAATTATGTCTTTTTTATTTTTTATTTTTTAACTGAAAGCACTTCTTATCCACACTGCATCACCGTTTGACTGCCAAGACAAAAACAAGCGCCGCAAATAAAGCAAACTCCAGCTGGAGAGTGTATCTCTGTCACATATTGATTATGTTGAGTCTGCAGGATTTAGCGAGCTTTACTAGCAGCTCCTGTCGTCTCTGGTTCATGGACACGCGAGCGTTCATGTGGCCTTCATCTGTTGCTGTGGAAGCCCCAGAGGAGCACTAATGCCCTCAGAATGCCTTCCATCCGCCTCACACAAACACTCTAATCAGCTGCGGTTTATCACGGCTAAACTGGTCCTGCGGATGCCTGAGCATCTGATGGTGTCTCCTCAGATTACTGGTGTCTGGAGGATCTGTACCGGGAGCTGGTGCGACGCTATGTGGAGGCCATGGTGTGTCTGCAGGGTCGAGCTCCAGATCCCAGCACCGTGGAGGGATGCGTCAACCTCAAGCCACACAACTTCCTGTTAGCCTGGCACACACCCTTCAATGAGAAAGGTACACACACACACACACACACACACGCGGTGAGTCATGCTGAAGGACTGAATGCAGTATTTCACTCCGAGTCGCCATGAATCTGAATTGCATTGGCCACAGCACACAGGAAGTTGTCTATTTATTATGTAAGCCAATTTTCACCACATAAAAAAAAAAATGCTTTGATAAATTACAGTGGGGCAAAAAAGTATTTAGTCAGCCACCAATTGTGCAAGTTCTCCCACTTAAAAAGATGAGAGAGGCCTGTAATTTTCATCATAGGTATACCTCAACTATGAGAGACAAAATGAGGAAAAAAATCCAGAAAATCACATTGTAGGATTTTTAAAGAATTTATTTGCAAATTATGGTGGAAAATAAGTATTTGGTAAATAACAAAATTTCATCTCAATACTTTGTTATATACCCTTTGTTGGCAATGACGGAGGTCAAACGTTTTCTGTAAGTCTTCACACGGTTTTCACACACTGTTGCTGGTATTTTGGCCCATTCCTCCATGCAGATCTCCTCTAGAGCAGTAATGTTTTGGGGCTGTCGCTGGGCAACATGGACTTTCAACTCCCTCCAAAGATTTTCGATGGGGTTGAGATCTGGAGACTGGCTCGGCCACTCCAGGACCTTGAAATGCTTCTTACGAAGCCACTCCTTCGTTGCCCGGGCGGTGTGTTTGGGATCATTGTCATGCTGAAAGACCCAGCCACGTTTCATCTTCAATGCCCTTGCTGATGGAAGGAGGTTTTCACTCAAAATCTCACGATACATGGCCCCATTCATTCTTTCGTTTACACGGATCAGTCGTCCTGGTCCCTTTGCAGAAAAACAGCCCCAAAGCATGATGTTTCCACCCCCATGCTTCACAGTAGGTATGCTGTTCTTTGGATGCAACTCAGCATTCTTTGAGTTTTTACCAAAAAGTTCTATTTTGGTTTCATCTGACCATATGATCATCCAGATGCTCTCTAGCAAACTTCAGACGGGCCGGACATGTACTGGCTTAAGCAGGGGGACACGTCTGGCACTGCAGGATTTGAGTCCCTGGCGGCGCAGTGTGTTACTGATGGTAGCCTTTGTTACTTTGGTCCCAGCTCTCTGCAGGTCATTCACTAGGTCCCCCGTGTGGTTCTGGGATTTTTGCTCACAGTTCTTGTGATCATTTTGACCCCACGGGGTGAGATCTTGCGTGGAGCCCCAGATCGAGGGAGATTATCAGTGGTCTTGTATGTCTTCCATTTTCTAATAATTGCTCCCACAGTTGATTTCTTCACACCAAGCTGCTTACCTATTGCAGATTCAGTCTTCCCAGCCTGGTGCAGGTCTACAATTTTGTTTCTGGTGTCCTTTGACAGCTCTTTGGTCTTGGCCATGGTGGAGTTTGGAGTTGGACTGTTTGAGGTTGTGGACAGGTGTCTTTTATACTGATAACGAGTTCAAACAGATGCCATTAATACAGGTAACGAGTGGAGGACAGAGGAGCCTCTTAAAGAAGAAGTTACAGGTCTGTGAGAGCCAGAAATCTTGCTTGTTTGTAGGTGACCAAATACTTATTTTACCGAGGAATTTACCAATTAATTCTTTAAAAATCCTACAATGTGATTTTCTGGATTTTTTCCCCCTCATTTTGTGTCTCATAGTTGAGGTATACCTATGATGAAAAATGCAGGCCTCTCTCATCTTTTTAAGTGGGAGAACTTGCACAATTGGTGGCTGACTAAATACTTTTTTGCCCCACTGTATAATTATGAATTTTTTACATCAAAATAATTATGACTTTTTATCTAATAATATGGACTCCATCTCATAATTATGACTCACTGTCTCATAGTTTTGACTTTTTTTATGTCATAATTATGACTTTATCTAATAATATGGACTTCATCTCATAATTATGACTCACTGTCTCATAGTTTTGACTTTTTATGCCATAATAATTTTGAATTTATCTAATAATGTAGATTTCATCTAAGTATATCATAATTTTGACTTTTTTGTCATAATTGTGACATTTTACTTTAACATTAGGAATTCTAATAATTATTGCTTAGTATGTCTTAATTTTGACCTTTTCTCACAATTTTGGAATAGTATCTCATAATTTCAATTAATGAAATAAGTCATAATTTAAAATCAAATTGTAAGATTTGTGAAATTATGAGATATTACATCATATGAAAAAAGTCACACTGAACACTGTTTGAAAACAACATTTATAAGCTGCTGACTGGATTGAGCCATACAGAATTCAATACAGAACAATACAAGTTGTAATTGTGTTACAAATACATTTACAATCTACAAAAAGTCATAATTATGACTTTTTATCTTATAATGTAGACTTCATCTCATAATTATGACTTAGTGTCTCATAATTCTGACTTTTTATGCCACAATTGACATTGTATCTCATAATTCTTTTTCTTTTTTCATAATTATTACTTTTTATTCTATAATTGACTATTTTCCCCCCTAATTTTGACTTTGTCATTACTTTTTTTATCTCATAATTTTGAGTTTTTATGTCATAATTATGACTCAGTATCTCATATTACTTTTATCTGTCGTGACTTCTGAAAATTTTGAATTTTTAGCTTAAATATACTTTGTATTTTACCATTTAGACTTATCTCATAATTATGACTTGTCTAATAATTGACTTTTTAAAATCCATTTTGACTTCTCATAATTTTAGACTTTTTGTCGTAATCATGCATTTTCATCAGATAATTATGCATTTTTTATCAGAATTATGAGTATTTCATCATTTGAACGTCATAATTATGACTTAGTATCTCATAATAATGACTATCTATTTTGACGTCTCATAATGTAGACTTTTTGTCAAAATTATAAACTTTTATTGTAATTATGGCTTAGTATCTCATAATAATGACTTTTTATCAATTTGAAATTCTCATAATTTAGACTTTGCCATAATTATGAATTATCATCACATAATCATGACTTAATATCCCATTATTAATCTAAGTAATAATAATGCTTTACCAAAGCATGATTTTTTTCTCTTATGTGGCAGAAAGTGGCTTCCATAATCTGTCGATCGATCGAAATGTAGTTATTATAATAAACTTAATTCATTTTAATTCTACTCAGTTACATTCACACTGCAATTCTGTGTCTGTTTGCTGCCTCAGTTTAAAGATTTTCATTTAAAGGCATTGTTGATTCAGCTCTCAAATAGAGAGTGCTAGAGTTAGAGGGTCAATTCAACAAACAGGTAAAATAGAATTAGAATAGAGAGTGCTAGAGTTCGAGGGTGTTCGAGGGTCAAATAAAGATGGAAGAGATGTGTTTTTAGCCATTTTCTGAAGATGGCCAAATGTGTTATGGATGAAAATGAAATATGAAATATGGTCAAACGTGTTAAACTGATGTCACGATCTCATGAATGCATGTGAGGTGCGGGAATGTGTAGATCTGCAGGAGTGAGACTGTTCCGGTTCTGATCTCAGATCAGTTTATGACAGAAGCACTCAGTGATGGATGTGTGTGCTGCTGTACCTGCAGGTTCCGGTCACGGAGCTGCGACTAAAGCCATGTGTGTGGGCATGCGCTACTGGCAGCCCCAGCGGCTGGACAGTCTGGTGGAAGTGAGCATCGAGACGGGCCGGATGACCCACAATCACCCCATAGGTGCCTCATCCTCACATGAGCATCCGTCTGCTCTCCATCAGTCCTTCACCGATGCGTCTGGTTCTGTGCGCAGGGTTCCTGGGCTCGCTGTGTACGGCTCTCTTCGCCTCATACGCCATCCAGGGAAAGCCGCTGGTCAGCTGGGGTCGTGACCTCATGGCGGTCATTCCCAAAGCGGAGGAATACTGCAGGAAGACCATCCGGCACATGGCAGGTGAGCCCATCTGGACACTTACAGGGTAAGAACAAGAGGACAGAAAGTCTGATGATGCGTTTCCTCTAGAATACCAGGAGAAGTGGTTCTACTTTGAGGCCAAATGGCAGTTTTATCTGGAGGAGAGAGGAATAGAAGACGGTCAGAGTAAACCCATATTCCCTGACCGATACGACGCTGAAGAGACAGACCAGGTAAAGCACTCACACACTGACCAAATAACTAAACACACAGAGAGAGACAAAAGTCATCGTTTCAAATGTTCATAATTATAAAAAAAAATCTTCTCATATTTTGACTTTATCTTATAATGTGTTATAATTACGACTTACTATCCTAAAATTAATTGTATCTTACTTTATCAAAAGACATTTCATTTCATAATTGTGACTTTTTAATCTCATATTTTGACTTTATATTATAATTATGACTCAATATCTCAAAACTCCAACTTTTTATGTCATAATTATGCCGTTTTAATTTCATTATTTAGATTTTATATTTAATAATTTTGAATTTTATCTCATAATTATAACTTTTATCTAATAAAAACATTTTAAATATCTAAAATTTTGATTTTATGTTTTAGCTATGACTTAGTATCTTAGAATTTTGACTTTTTATGTCAGAATTATGACGTTTTATTTAATGATATTTCATTTAATAATCTCATAATTGGGACTTTCTTGTATTTGGACTTTGGACTTTATCTCATAATTATAACTTAGTATCTCAAAATTCCAACTTTTTTAATGTCATAATTTATCTTTATCTCATATTTTGACTTGTGTCATAATTGACATTTTATCTAATAATTTCTTTTTGGGAAAACGTTTTATCCCATAGTAATGACTGTTTATCTCATATTTTGACTTTACATTATAATTATGACTTTTTGATTTCATTATTTATATTTTTTATTTTTTATAATATTTCATTTTATCTCATAATTATAACTTATCTTTTTAACTTTTTAAAAACATTTTAAATATCTAATATTCTGACTGTGTTTTAGCTATGACTTAAGTATCTTAGAATTTTGACTTTAACCTCATAATTATAACTTTTTATCTAATATGTCATAATTTATCTTTATCTCATACTTTGACTTATGTCATAATTGACTTTTTATGTAATAATGTCAACTTTTTATCACATAGTTACGACTGTTTATCTCATATTTTGACTTTATCTTATAATTATGACTTAGTAACTCATAATTTCAACTTTTTCAAGAGAGCTCACACCTTGTACTGGAGAAGTGCCTCTTCACGAGTACTCGTGTTCATGATGATCAGGCGTGTGTGTGTGTGTGTGTTCAGATGTACAAGCGCTGGAGTTCAGAGGGCTGTCCTGGACGCAGGGGTCACGACGCTCCCATGATCGCGTACGACGCTCTGCTGGCGGCCGGATCCAGCTGGGAGGAGCTGTGCAAACGGGCCGTGCTTCACGGAGGTCAGGAACACAGCAGAAACATCAGCTGCTCAGTTTGGACTCAGAAGTGCTTTTGTGTGCATGTGCATTAATGTGCACAAACAAATGTGTGCACAAACCTGTTTTTATTATTATATTTTTCACATTTTAGAATAATAGTGAAGGCATGAAAACAAATGGAGGTTTTCCTTTCACTGTCCACTGCAAATTATGCATTAGACATAACTTTAAAAAAGTACAAAATTAATAACATACACTACCAGTCAAAAGTTTTTGAACAGTAAGATTTTTAATGTTTCTTAAAGAATTCTCACCAAGCCTGCATTTATTTGATCCAAAATACAGCAAAAGCAGTAATATTGTGAAATATTTTTACTATTTAAAATAACTGCTTTCTATGTGAATATCTGTTAGACTGTAATTTATTTCTGTGATGCGCAGCTGTATTTTCAGCATCATTACTGCAGTCTTCAGTGTCACATGATCTTCAGAAATCATTCTAATATGCTGATTTGCTGCTCAAGAAACAGTTCTGATTATTATTATTATCAATATTTAAAACAGTTGAGTACATTTGTTTCAGGATTCTTTGATGAATAGAAAGATCCAAAGATCTGCATTTATCTGAAATAAAAAGCTTTTGTAACATTATACACTATAACATTCAAAGTCAGAATTGGGGGGGGGTTATAGAAATTAATACATTTATTTAGCACGGATGCATTAAATGGATCAAAAGGATGATAAAGACATTTTTAATTCTATTTCAGATAAATGCTGTTCTTCTGAACTTTCTATTCATCAAAGAAATCTGAAATAATTTCTACTCAGCTGTTTTCAACATAATAATAATAATAATAATAATAAATGTTTTTTTAAGCAGCAAATCAGAATATTAGAATGATTTCTGAAGGATCATGTGACTGCAGTAATGATGCTAACAATTCAGCTTTGAAATCACAGGAATAAATAAATTTTTAAATATAATCAAATAGAAAGCAGTTATTTTAAATAGTAAAAATATGTCAATATTTTACTGTTTTTGCTGTACTTTGGATCAAATAAATGCAGGCTTGGTGAACAGAAGAGACATTAAAAATGTTACTGTTCAGAACCTTTTGACTGGTAGTGTAGTAAACTATTTAACAATCATACATTTTAGATTTGAATTGAAGAGTTTTGTTTGGTAATTCACACATGTGTGGATTGGGTGTGAATGTGTGTTCAGGTGAGAGCAGCGCGACGGGTCTGATCGCCGGCTGTCTCTACGGGCTTCTCTTCGGGATCCAGCAGGTTCCTGCTGGACTCTATCAGGATCTGGACAAGAGACAGAAGCTGGAAGATCTGGGAGAACGACTGCACCGAGCAGCGGCCGTAGAGAAGTAAAGCTCTGACGTCTGAGCCACCGCCTGCATTAACAAACATAGAGCTCAGCCCACGTTTATATGGACTCAAGCCACATCGAAAACATACAAAAATAATAAAACTGATATTTCTGATCCTACATGAACGTTTCAAAGGACTAAGACAGTAGATATCTGGTAACACTTTGCCATAACATCCTATTATTTAATGTTAGTTAATGCATTAACTGTGAACAATACATTTGTTACCATCTTTTAATAAAATAAATACAATTGTTCATTGTTAGTTCATGTTAGCTCAGGTCCGTTAAGTAATGTTAACAGATATAACTTTCTATTTTAATAATGCATTAATACACTGAAAAGAAGTAGATAGTAGAAAAACTGAAAAAGTATTTTCTTGTAAAACATACTTCAATACATTTTATTTACAACTTTGCAGTGTAAAATGTTGAAATCAACACTAATTTGGATTAATAAATGCTTTAGAAGAATGGTCTGTTGTTAGTTCATGTTAACTAATGTGAAGTTTTACCAGAAATCTTGCTTTACATGTGACTGACACAAGCTGGAGCCAAACTCTTAACTGTGTCGTTAACCTGGTAAATGAAATGCTTTTTGGATATTACTATACTTTACTATAATCAGCTGGATGTTTAAACAACATTAAATTAAATAAAAAATAAAAAAATCTATTGTTTATCAGCATTTTTTGCATATGAGATATCACCAGGTTATGCAACCTGTTTATGTTTAAACAAACTCAATAAGTGACTTTCACTCTTAATTCTGCTGTAAGTGAGGTTTTCATAATAACAGACATATACAGTATAATGATGAAAACTGCACTAAGAGTCTCCTTAGCCAATCATGCTCTGTGCCCGTCAATCATGTTTTCTGGATTGGCTGTTATGATGGAGGGGGTGTGGCTTAGGAGAGAGGGTGTGGTCAAAGCAACGGTGGGCGGGTCTAATTCAGTGACTAACACTCACAGAGTTCATCCTGAGCGTTCAAGTCTTTTTTATGAGCTCTTCACTTCAGTGACTCTAATGCACATGCAATGCTTTTTCTACAATCCTAAAGACTATTAATCATTCTGAATAACGTCCACCACCTGATCCTATAGTCATAAACTCTTCCCTTTGGCTGACTGACTGTGATTCTGTATGTAAGGAGTCACATCTGAGTGCACAGAAACACACTTGTATTCCACAGAGCTCAGAGAGATGGCCGTCAGATCTACATCATCCCGACCCTGGACCGGCGAGCCGTCAAACGGCTGATCCTGGACCGCTCGACTCATCCGGAGGTCAGGACCATCCTGGAGAATCTGCTGCTTTACCAAAGTCCGGATCCACCGAACCCTGGGTCAGCGGCCGTGGGGAGAGCCGGTCTGCGTCTCACCGCCTTCCAGCTGCTCAGATCCAGGTTTGTGAAGAGCGTGCCGAAGCCAGCGCTGACCCACAGACGAGAGGTGGGCTCTCTGAACACCAAACCACGGCGTGTTAAACACACACACGATTCAAGACCTGCGGCGAAGAGAAAAACCTCCAGAGTTCAGGCCATGCTGGACAGATTCACAGCAGCCGAGAACAACGACATGAAGAAACCTCAAACACACAGACGAACAGGCGGATCCGTGTTTAGCAGCCTAATCAAGAGGTTTGAGACTCTAGTGACGGAGAACAGCAGAAACAATTCGATACACAAGATCAACAAACACAAGAACGAATCAACTGATTCACAAGAATCGCTAAAGCAACACAAGAACGAATCAACTGATTCACAAGAAGCACTAAATCAACACAGAAACGAATCAACTGATTCACAAGAAGTACTAAAGCAACACAAGGACAAATCAAACCATTCACAAGCAGCACTAAAACAGTACAAGAACAAATCAACCGATTCACAAGAATCACAAAATCAACACAGAAACGAATCAACTGATTCACAAGAATCACTAAATCAACACAGAAACGAATCAACTGATTCACAAGAAGTACTAAAGCAACACAAGAACAAATCAAACGATTCAAAAAAAGTATCAAAGCAACATGAGAACAAATCAACTGATTCACAAGAAGCACTAGAGCAAGACAAGAATGGATCAATTGATTCAATTGAAGCACTAAAGCAGCATAAGAACAAATCAACTGATTCACAAGAGATACTAAAGCAACACAAGAATGAATCAACTGATTCACAAGAAGCACTAAACGAGAACAAATCAACTGATTCACAAGAGATACCAAAGCAACACAAGAATGAATCAACTGATTCACAAGAAGCACTAAAGCAGCATAAGAACAAATCAACTGATTCACAAGAGATACTAAAGCAACACAAGAATGAATCAATTGATTTACCAGAAGCACTGAAGAATCATGAGAACAAATCAAATGATTTACAACAAGAAATACTAAATCCACACAGAAATGAATCAACTAATTCACAAGAAGCTCTAAAGCAACACAAGAATGAATCAATTGATTCACAACAAACACTAAATCAACACAGAAACGAATCAACTGATTCACAAGCCGTACTAAAGCAACACAAGAACGAATCAACTGATTCACAAGAAGCACTAAATCAACACAGAAACGAATCAACTGATTCACAAGAAGTACTAAAGCAACACAAGGACAAATCAAACCATTCACAAGCAGCACTAAAACAGTACAAGAACAAATCAACCGATTCACAAGAATCACTAAATCAACACAGAAACGAATCAACTGATTCACAAGAATCACTAAATCAACACAGAAACGAATCAACTGATTCACAAGAAGTACTAAAGCAACACAAGAACAAATCAAACGATTCAAAAAGTATCAAAGCAACATGAGAACAAATCAACTGATTCACAAGAAGCACTAGAGCAAGACAAGAATGGATCAATTGATTCAATTGAAGCACTAAAGCAGCATAAGAACAAATCAACTGATTCACAAGAGATACTAAAGCAACACAAGAATGAATCAACTGATTCACAAGAAGCACTAAACGAGAACAAATCAACTGATTCACAAGAGATACCAAAGCAACACAAGAATGAATCAACTGATTCACAAGAAGCACTAAAGCAGCATAAGAACAAATCAACTGATTCACAAGAGATACTAAAGCAACACAAGAATGAATCAATTGATTTACCAGAAGCACTGAAGAATCATGAGAACAAATCAAATGATTTACAACAAGAAATACTAAATCCACACAGAAATGAATCAACTAATTCACAAGAAGCTCTAAAGCAACACAAGAATGAATCAATTGATTCACAACAAACACTAAATCAACACAGAAACGAATCAACTGATTCACAAGCCGTACTAAAGCAACACAAGAACAAATCAACTGATTCACAAGAATCACTAAATCAACAAAGAAACGAATCAACTGATTCACAAGAATCACTAAAGCAACACAAGGACAAATCAAACGATTCACAAGAATCACTAAAGCAACACGAGAACGAATCAATCGCTTCACAAGAATCACTAAAGCAACACAGATGTCAGACTACAGGAACACATGACAAAGGCTCAGCGGGACAGAAAGAGCCCAGACTCCAGGACCTGAGTGAGACCTACAGTCCAGTACTGAAGGATGCATGTGTTGCTGACGTGACTCTGAGAAAGAGTCGAGCTGAAGAACCATCAGGACATCAGCGTCGCAATGGAGTCATGATGCATCTGGACTCGATCGGTTCTTCTCCTGAGGTTTTAGACATGAACTCAACAAAACCTCTCATGCAGACCTTAGACACAAACACACAGATCCTACAGCGACCCAGAGCCCTGAGGAACCCAGAAGACACACGAATCCCAGCACACCAGTCCTCCAGCTCAGCTTCTGCTGGTCAGATTCCACCTGAGCCGAAGGTCCATCAAACACAGGAGAAAACAGAAGAAACTCCTAAGTACCGGAGCTTGAATTACTGCGATCCTTCAGCGAGACTCGCCTACATCCCCAAAACCATCCGATTCCCCGACACCTTCAACTTCTGAAGACCTCCTGTGCTCATGATCATGATTTATTACTGTCAGAACATGCAGGTTTCATCACAGTTATGTCAAAACTAATTTATCCACATCAGACAATATGTTTCATACAAAAAACAATGGTTGTGAGGCTTATAAACGTATGTCTTTATTTGTATTTGTAAGTGTGGAAGTGTGGATCTTTTAAAAAAAGATAATTGAAACTTTTTGTCTCACAATTTTAACACATTTTTCTTGCCATTCTGAGTTTATATCTCACAATCCTGGCTTTTTTCTAGCAATTCAGAATTGCAATTATATATATATATGAAGAGTTCATTTGCAAAAACAGATAACTCTGTTTTTTCATTGTGCAATCCAATTAATTTCAATCAAACTGCAGTTGGGTTATTTTGATTAGGTACAAAATTACAAAAAAATACTAGCTAACTAACACAATAAAACAGAATAAAAAACATGATTTTTGAAAAAAAAAAACGGAGTTATCTCTTTTTGCAAATAAACTCTTCATATATATATATATATATGTACTCACAATTGCAAGAAAAACAGAATTGTTGCAATTTAAAAAAAATTATTTTTCAGAATTGCAAGATGCAAAATCTTGCAATTTTTACGTTTTATTGTGAATATGAGATTGAGATGAATAATGAATGTATCAGATGCAGCTAATCACACTCACTCAGTCTCATAATCTCATAATACTCGACTCTACATTATACAGGGAGCTTTTAATACAGTAATACAATAAGCTTTCAATGAAGCGACTCGACGTTCCTTCGTTACTAGTTCTAAAGTGATGTTTACGAATTAGCAAGAGAGGCTGTCAAACTAAGGTTTGAATCCGTGGCTGAAGCAAGTAGTTCTGCATACATAATGTTTTTAAGACACTCTGTGGTTGTTTCTTGTTCTTGTCATAATTACTGTAATTTTGAGATAAAAACACGTGATGGTCGTAGCTCAGAAAATTCCCAATTTACAAGTTGTAATTACAAGTGCTACAAGGATGTGAACACTTTGGTATTGATGGGGCCATCCTCGTACTCAAAATAATGTGTTTCTTTTGCCGAAACGTAATTTAACATTTTTAAACACTTTATTTGTACCCTAGTGGCAATTTACATGATCACGTAGAGTAACATAAAATACATCAAAAGTGTCACACATACGGAAATGTGCACAGTATGAATATATAAAAGGCAATCTGTTACAGGTAAAGACCTAAAAATAAAGTCCAAACCATATATATATATATATACACTGTATATATGAGCCTTGTTTGTGTGCATGCGTTTTAAAAATCACGTACATTCGTAAGTAAGTCTATGCTGTGGTTTCAAATTCTTTTCTGATGAATGTATATGTAGCACAATCAATAGCTTTAGCTTTGCAGTTTATTTCATATTGTTTGATCAACAAAACATTATTCGGCACTTCATTAAAATACATTAGTTTTCATGTTTATTCAATCACTCAAACCTTGAACGCATCAGAAAAAATGTTTAACACAGATACATTTTAAATGGACAAAAAGCTTTGTTATTTCATGCATTTATTTATTTATTCATTCATATCATTTTAGAACAAAAACTGCCACTGAAAGAGCCTATTTGACAACGGTGCATCATGTAAAAAAAATTAAAAAAAATCTTTTTTGTAGTAATTTAAAGAGCTAAACATGAGCATTTACAATAACCAGTGCGTTTACAAAATGTGTCAAATCTCTTCCATATTAATCAATCATTATCTCTTCCAAACTGGAATCTGATTCTGTCGTGGTGCCACCGAGCAAACCTCGTAAGGCCCGTTTATCATACTGCAAATACTCTTCAGCTTTAGGCAAAGGAAGCAAAACTCCACTTTGCAGCGCTTACACCTAAGATTCTTACAAGCGAAGCCGTTGTGCTCCGCAGGTCGGGCAGGCTCGGATGGCAGGACACTCCACATTGTGCACAGAAGGCAGGGTCACATTTCTACACTTTGCTAGCTTGTCAATATCTGGGTTGACGCAGTCATCATAACCACAGTATAGAGCTGCTCCTTTCCATTCTCTCATGCACTGCCAGCAGAACTGATAGCAGGTGTTTTTTGTGCAGATGGTGCATTTCACACCGAGATTACTCAGGTCTTCCCGCTCAACATAGGACTCACAGCTCGGACACTTACAGAGAGACACACACCAGAAAGTTCATTAACCGTCAATGAATTCACGTTATCAAAAGACATGGTAGTGTATATTTGTTGAAATGTTATTTCTACTCACGGATTTGAACTCGCAGAACTCAGCTGCCGCCAGAAGAGCCATGTTCTCCTCGAAATGAGCCCGCTCCGAATCACTAAACACCGCCAGTCTCCTGACCTCCGAGTACGGCCACTCTGCTTTACATTTTACTGCCCTGTGTGTGATAGCTGGTCAGTAAAATTTATACTGACCCTGTCAGAAAGAACAGAATAAAACAAAAATGTTTAGTTGAAAGTACAGGCACATTCTGATGGAAGACCGAGATATTTTATACATGCATACGTGGTCAGAATTGTTGGCACCCTTGGTAAATATGATCAAAGGTGGCTGTGAAAATTAATCTGCATTGTTAATCCTTTTGATCTTTTATTTAAAAACATAAAAAAATAAAAATCTAACCTTTCATTGGATAATGAGAATTTAAAATGGGGGGAAATATCATTATGAAATAAATGTTTTTCTCTAATACACAATGGCCACAATTAACGGCACCCTTTTATTCAATACTTTTTGAAACCTCCATTTGCCAGTTTAACAGCTCTAAATGTTCTCCTATAATGCCTGATGAGGTTAGAGACACCTGACAAGAGATCAGAGACCATTCCTTCATCCAGAATCACTCCAGACCCTTTAGATTCCCAGCTTCTTCTCTTCAGGTCACTCATGTTCTACAGGGTTCAGGTCAGAGGACTGGAATGACCAGCAGAAGCTTGGTTTTGTGCTCAGTGACACATTTTGTGTTGTTTTTGAGGTTTGTGTTTGGATTATTGTACGGTTGGAAGATCCAAACATGGCCCATTATAAGATTTCTAACAGAGTCAGTCACTTATTGATTTTTTATCTGTTGGTATTTGATAGAATCCATGATGCCATGCGTCTAAACAAGATGTCCAGGACCTCCAGCAGAAATATAGGCCACAACATCAGAAATACAGCAGTATATTTCATTGTACACATGGGGTACTTTTTAAACCCATCTTGAGTGTTTGCTGCTAAAAAGCTCAGTTTTTAGTTTGATCTGAGCATAGAAGCCAGTCCCATCTGAAGTTCCAGTCGTGTCTGATAACTGAATATGCTGGAGATTGTTTTTGGATGAGTGAGGAGAATTTTTCTCGAAACCCTCCCGAACAACATGTGCTGATGTAGGTGCTGTTTGACCATCTTTTTTTTTTAAAGGTTTTCTGACCCCGAGACTCAACTATTTTCTGCAATTCTCCAGCTGTGGTCCTCGGAGAGTCTTTAGCCGCTCAAGCTCTCCTCCTCACCGTGCATTAGGACGATATAGACACACGTCCTCTTCCAGGCAGTTTCATAACATTTTATGCTGATTGGAAATTCTTAATTATTGCCCTGATGGTGGAAATGGGAATTTTCACTGCTCTAGCTCTTTTCATAAAGCCACTTCACTAATTTGTGAAGCTCAATTATCTTTTGCTGCACATCAGAAATATATTCTTTGGTTTTTCTCATTGTGATGATGATTAAGGGAATTTGGGCTTTGTTTTCCCTCCTATTTATATTTCTGTGAAACAGGAAGCCATGGCTGGATAATTTCATGTTCATAATCACCCTGGAGTGCTCAAAATTGTAAATATGAATAGGAATATACTTCAGAGATTTTACACTCATAAGAATTTCTAGGGGTACCGATAATTGTGTCCAACATGTATTTGAGAAAAACATTTATTGCATAATGAGACCCCCCCCCCCATTTTCAATTGTTTTAGTTCAATGAAAGGTTAGATCTTTGTGATTTTTTTTAAATAAAAGATCAAAAGGATTAATAATGCAGGTTTATTTTCAGAGACTTCTTTGATCATATTTACCAAGGGTGCCAATAATTCTGACCATGACTGTATATACACGTATATAAATTATTTCTTTAGCCAGATAAAGGCACAAAATCACATTAAAAATGCACAAGGGTTGCCTTCACATTTAATTGTCTCCTGTCTAATGTGTGTACAGACCAACAAAACTGAGGCAAATCTAAGAAAGTCACTTTACACAAACTCCACAATGCTCATCTAAAACAGATAACAGAATATGCATGATGATGATTGGTCGATGTAATTTTGCCAAATAGGACAGATTTCTGCATCAACTTAGCAGCCCCAAACCTGACTCCAAAATCCCAAACTAACAAGGATGCTGATCCAGGAACATGCATTACTTGGCAAACTCATGTTAAACTATGATTATGATGATGATTACCCTACTTTTGAATTTTTTTTTCTGCATTTAAGTATTTTGACCTACTTGGTCCAGCAGACTGCGACACCAGGCAGTCAGCGACTCTGAAGATGCCGCATGGCCACATGACATTTCTACTCTGAGAACGCTGGGGTCATCATCTAAAGCTGAGAGCCACAACACAGCATCATCAGCAGCAGCTACACTGAAGCACAACCTTGTGTCTAAATCCATCGTTTATGTACACTGCATATGACCCAATAGCTTCCAATTTTTCAAAACTTTCTCATTTTAATTTCTCAGAGAATATTCACACATTGACTCCCTGCTACAGAGATGTTGAGGAAAACGTACTTATGTCGTCTCTCCTTGCTGAAAATACAGCTGCGCATCACAGAAATAAACTACAGTTTAACACATTCACATAGAAATTAGTTCTTTTAAATAAAAATGTCACAACTTCCATTTTTGCTGCATTTTGGATCAAATAAATGCAGGCTTGGTGAGCAGACGAGAATTCTTTAAAAACATTTTGACACATTCGCTTTTCACAATAATTCAGTCTGTTCTGAAGCCTTACAAATGCTTAAACGTATCTGTGATGTTTTACGCAGAGTTGTGAAATACACGAGTATCCAACAATACTGGCTCTGCATCTGGAAAGGTTTGTGTACGACTACAGGTGTTATGGGTTTGAAAAACCACTGTCCCATGGATGTACCGCTTCATCTATCTCTCCAGGTCAGTAAACACTGCAAAACCCTTTTATTTTGCTGAATACAGTCAAGTGTAATATATATTTTTAAAAACAGTAGTTTAACACATCCCTGCATTAAACCCTGCTTATGCATGTAAATAATTCAGAATTTTGTTACTATTGTTTTTGTTTTTAACAACAAGCCTCCCTTGGACAGATGTTGCTGGCTTGTGTGCTAAAACACTTAAATGCATATGGTTTGTCCAATCAATGTCAAATAAAATGATGATCAAAAATAATAAAAATGTTGTTTCAGGAGCAGGAATATTGTCTGTATGCCGTGATCAACCACAGCGGCAGTCGATTCAGAGGTCACTACACCGCTGTCAGCAGATCTCTTACAGATAATAAGTGGTACTGCTTTGATGACAGACGTGTCACAGAGGTAATGCTATCTAATATTTCATATTCGCGTGTGACTAGTGTTCGTTTTCTTCACAGTCGACGGTCCTCCAGCTTCTGAGACGACGAAGGAAACCCAGAATGGTATGCTTTGAATGCTTTAAACTTCATTTTCACCAAACACAAAGTTGTTGGCAGTGACAAAAGCTCAGGAATGAGTGCTCTATAGCGCCACCTTTTGACTAAAGTGGGGAGTTGGTATAACCTACAGCCAACAAACATGGAACACGTGTATATACACCAGTGGATCAAAACCTTTCATCAAAGTTGTCCTAAAACCTAAATGCGTTCTTGTATTAGGACAACTTTGAACTTTTTTTGATCCACTTCAAATGTTGACTCTATAAATACACACACACATGTATATATTTAAGAAAAATGTTATGTAATATAAATTCTATGAATCTAAATATATACATGCAAATATATACTGCATGTGTGAGCTTTTATATATATACACAGTACACACGCATGTAAACAAACTTATCTTGGATGTGATTAATCGTTTGACAGCATACTCGTTTTTGAGCAGCGTAATAAACCGACTGATTTATCATTTAATAAATGCAATTTGGTTGCAATTAACATTGATTTTAATACTTTCCGTATTTTCTCTTTTTTTTTCTCTGACTTTCTTTATCAGCAGCGTAGCGGAGCTCACAGTAAACCACAACTGGAAGGTAAGGATGGAGAAATGTGTCCCTGCAGCACAGAAGCAGTCATAAGCAGCACAGCTATATTTGTAGCAATAGCCAACAATACATTGTATGGGTCAAAATTATACATTTCTCTTTTATGCCAAAAATCATTAGGATATTAAGATCATGTTCCATGAAGATATTTTGTAAATTTCCTACCTTAAATATACCAAAACTTAATTTTTGATTAGTAATATGCATTGCTAAGAACTTCATTTGAACAACTTTAAAGGTGATTTTCTCAATATTTAGTTTTTTTTTTTTTTTTTTGCTTTTTGCACCCTCAGATTCCAGATTTTCAAATATTGTTCTATCCTAACAAACCATACATCAATGGAAAAATTTACCCTTAAGATTGGTTTTGTGGTCCAGGGTCTCGCATGATAATTAAACATTTAATTCTTGATTTCATTCTTACATCCTCAGTTTTATGCCACAGGAAATTATTTGATTTACTTGCTGTGTGTGTATATATATATAAAAATAATAGGGTTATTTCTTTGCAATGAATCAAGAGATTCCAAAGAAACTACAAAAATCCAGTTGGCATGTTTTTTAATCAAATTGTTAGTTTTTTAGTTCCATTTGATTGTTCCTTGCTTGGTAGATATTAGCTGTTTTTGTTTATTAGTGCGGCTATATGCATCTTTTTTTTTTTCTTTTTCTTCCAGTTCCTAATAAGATATTAAGCTGTTGATATGCAGCAGTGTTTGAGAAGCTGAGGAATGAATGTTGATCTCTGCTCTGGATGTTCCTCAGTGTCTGCTGCGCTGAGAGAAGCTGCAGAGCAGAACGATCAGGACAAGAGCCCGTATTATCAAGAAACCACAAAAAAGAAAATGTGAGACGCATGGAAAAGAAAGAACCAGTAAAAGAGAGGAAAAAAGATTTAATCAAGTCTGAATGTAGTTGAGAAGCTTTGTTTGCAGATGTAACCCTGTTAGTGTGCTTGATAAAAGTGAAGAGAGACAACTTTATGCATTCAGATGTTAGAAATATTCAACTCTTTTCATATGTATTCATACTGGAGTGTACAGGAGCTGCTGATCTGTTAAGTGTTATATGACATCTACTGTGTGATATTTGATTGAAATGACGTTGAATATGTGAAATTGCTGACATGCAGTTGAATTATTAATCGGCTGATAGTGACTGACCTGTAATTCTGGATTTAGTGTCTTCTCAATAAAACACCTTTTATTCTCTACCTGTTATTTACAAACACCAGCAAAAACATTCTGTAGTGAGAAAACATTTAATAATGGGAAGAAACTGTAGGTGTTTGTTCATATCACTTCTGTCTGATCTCTATACTAGTCACACTAATAGAACAAGGATTCATTTTCCCTGTTTAAACTCTTGAAGGAACCACGACTAGTTTGACTAATATTGATTAATCTACTTATTTTCTTATTTAAAAAAAAAAAAAAAAAAAATGGACCCACTAACATTTGCACTCGAAATACTCTGCTATGTGTGCTGTTAGGCTAACTGAGCTGTCACAGCGCTTGCATATTGCTCTTTTGATTTGCTTCTATTATCATTATTTGGATAAAAGCATCTTTTAAATGCACTGCAAAAAAGGCTAATCTTAATTTGGTCTTGTTTCTTATATCTGAAAATTCTTAAGATGCATTTTACTTGAGCAAAATGCCGCAGGATAATTAGTCTTGTTTCCAGGGAAATAAACTAGATGAAGTGCATTTTGCTTAAAATAAGTAATGAGCCGCCAGTGCGGTAAGTAAAATATTAAAACAAGAGTATTTTACTTACCCCACTAGAACAATTCACTTAATTTGGTTTCTTTCCCCTGGAAACAAGACTAATTATCTTACATTTTGCTTATCTAATAAATGCATCTTAGTTTAAGAATTTTCAGATATTTTGACTAAAACAAGACAAAATACTAAGAGACTTTTGCAGTGTGACTAAATGCAATATATTAAAAGACATTTTAGAGTGATATTAAATACAATTCAAAATTGAGAGAATGCAAAACTTTTATTTTTTTTTTGTAAACAAGACATAATTGTAATCACATAGCTTTATATTTCACAGCCCAGGGAAGAGGTAGAACTTCTTAGATAGCGTTACTCTGTCTGTGCATGGCATTGGATGTGGATGATTCTCCTTAAAAAGCCCAAGGACCTGCTAAAAAAAAAAAAATTAAATCAACACATGCTAACAGGAAAGTGTTATTCCATTATTATACACTTGTCCTTGTACTGGACTTAAGATCTGAGCTACGGTTAGTGACATACAGTGAAATACTAAGACCATGATAAACCAAGTAGCTCATAGTGACTTTGCCTTTCTGAAAAGCTCCTCGACGTGATCCTCATGAGCATGCTTATTAAATACTTCCACAAGATCTTGGATGAAGACTGAGCCTATCTGAGGATTCCTGTAGGACACCGTATCAGAATAAAGAAAAGACAAATAACAAGTTATATTATTAAATTCAATTATTATTCAATCATCAGATCCTCCTGTCCAGGGGACCTGCTCTTCTGGCTGGACTTCCATCAAACCTCTACAAATGATTCAGAATGCGGCGGCACGACTGGTCTTCAGCGAGCCCAAAAGAGCCCATGTTACACCTCTCTTTATCTCATTGCATTGGCTACCAATCGCAGCTCGCATCAAGTTCAAGACACTGATGCTTGCTCATAGAACAACCACAGGCTCAGCACCCGCCTACATGCACTCACTATTAAGAATCTACATCCCCTCCAGAAATCTGAGATCTGCTAGTGAGCGACGCCTCATGGTACCATCACAAAGAGGCTCAAAATCACTCTCCAGAACATTCTCGGTCACCGCTCCTGGCTGCTGGAATGATCTTCCCACCCCGATCCGGAGCGCTGGATCCCTGGCAATCTTCAAGCAACAGCTGAAAACTCATCTCTTTCGACACTACTTGACTTCACCCTACACATAAAAAAAAAAAAAAACACCACCCCCACACACACACACACACACACACCTCTCCATCTCTTTATTTATTCCTTCCCTTGCTAGCTTGTACTTATTTGAACAATGCCTGAGACTTGGTGTTGAGAGCACTTCGTCTGTCTGATTGCCTCTTCAAGATGAATCGCTTTATGTATTCCCCATTATGTAAGTTGCTTTCAATAAAAGCGTCTGCAAAATGACTAAATGTAAATTATTCACCGCATTAAAACTATTAGCAATGCATGTTTCCTCATGAAGGTTATACTGTTCTTTGTCAACCATGTAATACATATTATAACATTTCACTAAATAATATGATTTAAGTGTTTACCGGGAGTGGAGGACCTCAGCAGAAGTCTTTCTCAAGGTGCTCTTTCTTTGGCATGCTGTCCTGAACATCCACACATCCGTCTTTATCTGAGATGAGACACAAACCATCGGCAGCTGATCAAAAGTCTCAAACAGAGCTGAAAACCCAGTTTCAAAGGTGCACTAAGCTTAGACGTCATGCACTACATTTAGTTGTAGTGCTAAAATAATGTGTGATTGCTAATGTTAGTGATACTGTTAATGTTTTAAGCCAAATCAGTGCTGCAACTAATTCTCAGGGGAAGTTGCTATGATGTCATTACGTAATCACCACTCAAAATTGTCACTACATCAAATCTTAGCAAAAAAAATGGTTCGTGAAGTAATAACTGCATAATATAATATTAAAACAAATATTTTTTAATACATTTAATTATTTAAAACGTAGACATTTTTGAACGATTACAAAGTTGTTTTTTTTATTAGCTAGTAAAACTACACATTCTGAACAATTATAGTTTTAAGCAGTGTATTAGTAGTTAGTTAGTGTGCTATGCTCTTTACAAAAAAACTGTAAAATAGTGCACAGTTTACTGTTAATATGAAGGAATTTTCCATATTGATTTTTCCACAGGTGTTTTACCTGTATTTTTAATTACACATTGTATTTTCGGGTTACAACGGATAATGTCCTGGAAAATTACTAGTACCTTTTCCATTTTTCTAACAGTGTACCAACAAATCGCAGGTACAAGAGACTAACAAAGTGCATCATAAACAATTATTCAATTACTAAATTAAACTACTTAATTCACGTAATGCGTGTACTGCTATGCATATCTTTGGTTTTCTCTTTTTTTTTGTAATTTAAATGGTAAATGTGTGCCTTTTTATCGTTTGAGTCACTTATCAAGAGTTGCTAAAAGTTGCCAAATAAATTAAAATATCCAAGTTTGTTGCTAGGTGCTTTTGGAAGAAAAAGTTGCTAGGGTAGTCAGCAATTTTGTTGCTAAATTTAGCAACTTTGGCAACACTGAGCCAAATATTTTTGGATTGTAGTCTTCCAGCTGATTCTAAGAATATTTAGTAATTTGCCGAGATGTGCATGTGATCGTACGTCGCTCCAGAACTGATCACTTCGTGTTCATCCGTAACTTACCGCCCCGACACGACTGGATGAGGATGATTTTGGGTTTGTCTCCCGGTCCAGGACAGTTTGCAGTGTTCAAGCAATTATAAATTTCATCTGTGGAGAAGATGATCCTGTTCCAGCGGGGTTTCCGTGTGACATGAGCACCATGAAGCTGTCTGATTGGAAGAGCTCCTCTCGCTGGGCAGCACTCATTCCCTGACCGGTCAACAACACACTGGTCATCCTGGTCAGCTCTGTGTGACTGTACTCTGTGTCTGTGTCTACTGATATATCATGTGACCCTGGACCACAAAACCAGTCATAAGGTTCAATTTTTTGGAAATTGAGATTTAGCCTGCATTAATTATTTGATCAAATACAATAAAATTTTTGTGGATATCTGTTAAACTGTCATTTATTTCTGTGATGCGCAGCTGAATTTTCAGCATCATTCCTCCAGTCTTCAGCGTCACATGATCCTTCACTGCAGAAAAAGCTTATCTTAGTATTTTTGTCTTATTTCTCTTCAAAATATCTAAAAATTCTTAAATTAAGATGCATTTACTAGATAAGCAAAATTACGCAAGATATTTAGTCTTGTTTTAAGCACAATGTACTTAATGTAGTTTTTCCCCTGGAAACAAGACTAAATATCTTGCGTAATTTTGCTTATCTAGTAAATGCATCTTAATTTAAGAATTTTTATATATTTTGAAGAGAAATAAGAAAAATACTAAGTAAGAAGGCTTTTTTGCAGTGTATAATATGCTGATTTGCTGCTCAAGAAACATCTCTGATTATTATCAATGTTGAAAACAGTTGTACTGCACAATGTTTTTGTGGAAACTGATCAATTTAATTTTTCCCGGATTCACAGATGAATAGAAAAAGTTCAAGAGAACAGCATTTATATAAAATAGGAATCTGAAATGTTTGAACAGTAGTGCATGTAGAGTATGTATAAGCGGTGCATATGTACCTGTGCTGTGAGGTCTCTCAGTGTCAGCGCGGTGCAACCGAGACCCTTCAGCAGTCGCTCCATACTCAACTCATCCTTTTCTGCATTATCTCCAGATTTAAACTCAACGTTGTTAATTAGGAGTGCTAAACGTTTTCTCTCCGAGGAACTTTCCTTCATCGGGTAAATCTTGGGAGAGAAGAGGAAAATGGATTCAATTGTATGGGTTTTTATAACATTTTTACACACAGTAATTTAATGATGAGTGAGAGTCCACACGTATTAAAGCAGCAGTCCATTTCAGCTTCTGTTTAGGTCTTTGAAAATATTTAGCTCGGCTCCTTTGAGCTTCTCTTTGAATCCAGGTGTGCACAGCACCAGAGGATCTTCAGTTATCTGCTCAGAATAAGATACGAAATTAAACAATCCGGTTTAGTTTCATAAATCAAACTAAAGTTAGTAATGATTTCTCCAGATGGGCGGTGTGTCTACTGCTCTCTGTACACAGCCGCTGTTGCTGCAGCACAATGCATTATGGGTAGGGCCCTTCCATTCGCTCTGGCAGCTCCAGCAGAAGGTGTGTTTCTTGTTGGCTGTGCAGATGACGCAGTGCACACAGGTTTCTCTCATCTCGTCTTTCCACAAAGGACAGGCAGCCTGGACACTTCAGAAACGGGTTTGGATTATTACTGTGTGACAGACTACAGTATATAGTCCATGGGCCCAGGCCACATTTTTCACTAATTGGTACCACCCAAGGTGGCAAATTCTTAAGTCCATATCTCTAGATGATATTACAACATGATAACCTTTTGTTAGTGGTAGCTTTGTCACAGAAATCAGCCTTCAATGACACTAACCGTCATAACTTTAACTTTATTTGAACAGAGCATGTCATACAAAGAAAATTTTTTTTTTTTTAATTTTGATGATTAGAGCTTACAGCTCATGAAAGTAAAAAAAAAAGTATCTCAAAATATTAGAATATTTACATTTGAGTTTGAATAAATGACCATCCCTACAGTATAAATTCTGGGTATCTCTTGTTCTTTGAAACCACAATAATGGAGAAGACTGCTGACTTGGCAATGATCCAGAAGACGAACATTGACGCCCTCCACAAAGAGGGTAAGTCACAGAAGGTCGTTACTGAAAGGTGTGGCTGTTTACAGAGTGCTGTATCAAAGCATATTAAATGCAAAGTTGACTGGAAGGAAGAATTTGGGTAGGAAAAGGTGCACAAGCAACAGGGATGACAGCAAGCTTGAGAATACAGTCAAGCAAAGCTGATTCAAACACTTGTGAGAGCTTCACAAGGAGAGAACTGAAGCTAGAGTCAGTGCATCAAGAGTCACCACGCTGTATTGAGTACATATACAGTAAATGAACATACTTTCCAGAAGGCCAACAATTCACAAAAAAATTTTTTTTTTATTGGTCTTATGAAGTATACTAATTTGTTGAGATTTGTTGAATTTTGTTAAATGTGAGCCAAAATCATCACAATTAAAAGAACCAAAGACTTAAACTACTTCAGTCTGTGTGCATTGAATTGATTTAATACACGAGTTTCACAATTTGAGTTGAATTACTGAAATAAATGAACTTTTCCACGACATTATAATTTATTGAGATGCACCTGTATATTCATAGGTGCCACAAGGTTAGAGTCATCATCCGAACAGTGTATTAAACACTCTGACTGTAACACTTGCACTTTGTTCTGCCATACTTCTCTATTCTGTGATGCACATTGAAAATAACAGAAATACCGGTATATCAAGAACAAGGAACATTTAAATATGAGGTGTTAAAAATAGCATCAGGACTAGCCGTTTCCAATTATGTCATGTGTTAGTCTGTGCAACAAAGTATTGTGAAGTAATCGAACGTGAAATTTCGAAATCACATGAAATTTCAGCCGTCTTGCACTACTTCCATCTCTGCATCTCCACACACTCAATCTTTTTTTAATTATTCACGAAGTTGTTATCGTATAAAACAGGTATCAAATGAAAGTGTGGACCTTCTGCTTCACAGTGACGCTAGTACCTTGCTTATAGAACAAAGATGGTCGGAGTAATCTTAATTTGAAAATGCATCAAATTAAACAAAGTTGCAATCATCGGTCATTTCTTTACTCATTTTCACACAGCTGAGTCACAGCTGAATAAGTTGCAAAGTGCTTGTGGCCTCCAAGGGTAACACATATCAAAATAAACAGCAGGACTTACCTTTTCAGATGATGCTAGTGGCTTATCATTACAACAAAGTATGGTGGAGTAATCTGGTTTTGAAACTAGCACCAGGCGTTGTTGTTGCATAATATACTATTTCATATACAGTTCATACATATTTTTTCAAATTGCTAGGTCATGGATTGTCCCACCATCATGGTTCTGATATCACCAGATTACAGACGGTCTTGTCTATCCTTATCTGAAAAGATATCCCCCCTAACATCAATATCTTTGGAGATAGATATACAAATATAACAATTTAATAGATGCAAAAAATTGTTTTATTTAATGTGAAGGCTAATATAAAATGTATACAACAAATATCATGTCAAATTATGTCAGATCTGGATAGCCCTGACTGTCCTGAAAAAACAACATATAGGATGCATGGCTACCTCTTACTATAGACTTCATACAAACCTGCTGTGCAGATACTGTAGGACGATAATGGCTAAAACAATGATTGTCCCAAAAGATTAGTAAAGCTACTCATTTGAAATGGTTACCATATTTCAAAGTACTTCTATGGACTCCACAAACAAACTGGTACCAAAGAGATTTTGCCACCTTAGGTGGTACCAAATTCTGGCTTGGCCCATGGACTAATAGCACCGAAGCCCGTTTACACCACTGAATAGAAATAATAAAAGAATTGCGAGATACAAACTCGCAATTGCGAGAAAAAAAAAAAAAAAAAAAAAGTGTCAGAATTGCGAGTTTATATGACGCAATTCTGAGAAAAAAAAAAAAGCAACTACCTTTATTTTTTATTCAGTGGCGGCAACGGGCTTCCATAGTATAGTATACTTTAAAAGGGACAGTTCATCAAAAAAATAAAGCACAATAAGAGAATGGTGACTGATGAACGAGTCATTTGATTTTTTGGAATTTCTGGTTTCCAAATTCAGTTGTGGAAGAACATCTTACAGCTTTGAGGATTCAGAGATTCAGCGGTGAGGAGACTGAGGTTCTCCTCGAAGAATTCTCTGTTTGCTCGTCAGAGGAATCAGTCCACAGACGCTCCGGTAAGAGAGCTTGGCTCCGCAGGCTCTCCGTCGATCCTCGTCAAACGCAGGACGGATGAACTCAGTCTGTCTCTAAAACAGCAGAACTGCTTCAACATGCACAGCATTCAGTGTCAGGAACACAAAGTGTGATGTGAAATACCCGTTTAAGGCAATACTTGAACCAAGCGATGATGTAACATGCTGGCTTTGCACAAGGCAATGCTACTGATGAAACGGAAATGAGTTCTTAAAGACAAATTACTTTCATACATGGTAACTCTACAGCACAGGCATTACACGCTTTCTTTTTTTTCTTTGACAATTTATGGAAGCCCGTTTCTGTCACTCAATAAAGTTTTTTTTTTTTTTTTTTTAGTAACCGACTTTTTAATCTCACAATTTTCTCAAAAAAATTAATAAAAAGTAGCAGGTAACTTTAATATATATATATATATTTTTTTTATTCAGTGGCAGAAACAGGGTTCCATACAGACAGGACAAAAATCACATGTTAAAATCAATTAATTCCGTTATGGCAGTCAAAAAAAAAAAAATAATAATAATTATACAGTATAACATATTGGGTAAAAGTTCACTCACCAAAATCTCTTCCTGCTGATGAGCTTTCTTCAGAATTACCATCTGACTGCTGCAGATGTTTTTCCTGGATGCCTTGATTTCAAAAGAAATAAATTCCTGAATTTAAGTAGACTTACTCCCACTAGTCACAATAGTGACCGTTTTCATTAATAAAGCTCTAAAAACCTTACTGACTGATGTTTTAGTGCACTTCCTGCAAATATGGAAAAAACAGAGCCTGCGTCCCAATTGTGCACACTATCCATCCTAAATTCTATGTGATATTAGTAATTTTCAATACTATTTAGGGTGGATAGTATGCACATTGAGACGCAGGGAGGGTCTCAGTTAAATATGTGCAGTGTCACGTTTAGTACAAATTGTCACATGACCAGAGCGGAATCTTGAGATGACCGCATCAAAGCTCCGAAAAACAAAAGGCTAGTAAAGTATGTTAAAGATATGACAAAGATTTTTGGTCCACGTTATCAATTTTGCACTAAAATGTTGCAATGACAAAATATTGCACTAAAAGTTCAAATGTTACAAATAAGTTACAGTATCGATGTTGTAATACTGGTAGCACTAATATAAAAATCTGATGATATATGTTACAAAAAAAGTGACAATTTTGAAACCTGTTGATGGTTGTATATTATGGTTGCATAATAGTAACCCTAGAATGTGATCAAACTGGTTAAAATAACTGAGCTAAGATATATAACAAATTTTATGACTGCAGAAATATGTTAATTCAGTACACACATTATCCCACACTATTTGTTCACTATTGTAAACAAAACACAATTTCACACTTTTCCAAAAAATAAAATAAAAACATAATTGTAAAAAATAATTTATTATTTCAAAGGGTAACTAATGACACATCATTTGGATATTTTCATGTCTGGGAAAAAATTGGGATTAAACTGGTTAATGTTCAAATCAAACAGCAAAAGATGTTAAATAAAGTTAAACATGTTAAATAAAACTGCTGTATCTGAAGAACGAGTTCATTCGTATCTCTATCGTTTATGTCTCATGGTTTGATAGTGAAAAGTCTAAATGTCAAACAAATGGAGAAAAAAGGGAAGATCAAAGACTCACTTAATATGTTTTTGAAGAAATTGATCACAGAGTTGTCACTTGCTTCGGCCATTTTTGACTTAATCACTAAACATTCACATCTGCAAAGCTATGAAAACCAAATCAAAACCAGAGCATTAGAGAGACACCTAGACGCCTCATTGGCCGCTCGATAAAGTAGGGCATCCAGCCCCGCCCACATGTGACATCAGAAGCCACGCCCACATTCAAGTGTAACGTTAGAAGCCACGCCCCTGTCCCATACGTCACGTGTGATTCCTGAAAGTATGTCGAACCAATTTAGTGCATCAAAAATAATGTTGTCTTTCGTTTTATTAATACATGCTTTCTTATTTTCGTAAAGGATGTTTGGGCTAAAATGGCACAACTTAAATCTAACAGCCTATATTTAATATGTCTGATGTAATTGTAATAAAAAACCTTTACACCTTACCGTATTCATTCATGTAATGAGATAAATTCACATGCATCACGATCGATTTCGACCTACCAAAGACAAATTTTAAATTCATCAAATTTTTAAAGGAGACAATTAGATTTTGTTTTTGTAAAAGACACAACATATTTTCATTCATTTATAATTGTCATTTAATTTTCTATACACTGTAAAATTGAGGAATCCCGTTGCCTTAAAGTTATTAAGTAAATAATAATAAAAAATAAAAAAAAAGTTAAGACAATTCACTTAACTTAATTTTTTTAATTATTATTTACTTAATAACTTTAAGGCAACGGGTTTCTCCATTTTTAAGTTAAGTCAACTTATCACTTTTTACAGTGTAGATGTGTTCCACTTATTATAATTTGTTTACATTTGAATGATATGATTGACAGTTCTCCATATGCAGCAGAGACTGCTTGCTTTGATAGATTATATAAGTAACATGACATTGCCCTTCAGGCCTTGTTCATCAGCACAGTTTGATATGAATGTGTCCAGCTCCTCCGGATACTGAAACATGAATAAAAAGACATCTCTCGCTTCATCCGATTCTAGCCTTTGAAGGCATTCTGTTGATTTGAATAACTCACAATGACTCTGTGTCCAGCTGGACCTGAACTGAATGGAGGCGTACGCAAACAGAGCATCAGATTACAGCGTTTCTTCTGGAAAACGGGTTAAACTCAGACACACCCGGATCACGCAGCATCACGTGATTTACCCAGAAAACACTGACGGGAGTGTTTGAGTCTTGCATGTGTGTGTCAGAGAGCTTCGCGATTCTCCAAACATGTCAGATCTCACCATGTGCTCTCGTTAATCTGATCAGGATTAGTTTAGGGACTAGTTTAAGGTGGCAGTGCTGCATATGCTGTATGTTCAACCGAGCGACCTCATTTCACCTGTTTATGAAACGAGTCGTGGAAACAGTGTGAGGTGGATAATACGGTCTAGTGCTGATCAAAATAGGCCGGGTAAACATGCAACAAGTGTTAAATAACACTCTCATTTCCTTCCCGCAGTAGATTTACATCACAAAACATCCTCAAAGGCAGCAAGTGGAAACAGTGAGCGCGAGTCTGCGTTCTTGGAACAATCAAACGTCACGGATGGACAAGAAGCGGGTCTGTGCTTAATCCACTCCATTCAGCGACCGGATCAGCAGGATTTACTACAGGACAGTACAGCAGCGCTGGACACACAAATCTGCCCAGAACATATTTTAAATATATGTTGTAGACGGTGAAACTCAATTAAATATATTCTTGAAAATCCACTGTTATTTTAGTATCATTGAGATACTCTTATAATTTGTAATATTTTGAATTAGATTTTATTTTTATAATTAATTTTATTTGCTTTTATATCGTTAAACTAAATGAAAATGAGAAATACTGCCAATAAAAGTAGCTGAAATAAAGTTTTTTTAAAAATATATATTTTATAAATTTTTTTGGTTTTCGTTAACCATAATAACCCTGATGTGAATGTGTTTTCTTGAACTGAAATATATGGAGAGCAAAATATATTTTTAAATGCTTATAAAAATGTACATTTATATATTTATGTTCTTAAAATAGGCCTATATATTTTTTAAAAATACACTAAAAAAATGGGAAAAAATATAAATTGGTAAAAAATATTTAACAAATATATATTCTGTGTATATTTTAAAAATTTATTTTGTCCCCTTTTGTGCTTTATTTGGATAGTTATTGAAGTAATAAATCTATATAAACAATAAAGTCATGTTAACTGCTTACAATGATGTACTGTGGTGGAGATAGACTGCATTTTTGATATACAGAAGTCTGAAACCCAGTATTAAAAATGCATGTCCTTTTTAATGTCATTTTTCAACATTTTAAATCTGTCATGTCAGTATGAGTCTTTTGGACGCTTCTGTATACTGAAAGATTACCATACTCTGTAAAGGTGCTTAAAGTAATACCTACATGGTCCGTTTTTTGGTAATGAACTCTTTTACACATGCAGGAGCTGTTTACAAACTCGCTATATGATCCTAATTAAAGACAGGCTCAGACAAGAGCCTCTAATTACCGCTTCTCATAATTCTGGTAAAACATTGCGTGACAAAGAGGCGTGGCCTTTACGCGCAAACCCCGCCCCTTGGTTTGACTGACGTGCGAACGATTGCGTGCGGAGGGGCGTGGACTCGGCGCTCATAGTCCCGCCCCCTCGGCTTGATGGACGTGTGCCCTTGAGCTCTCTGGAGAAATTAATCGCAAAGTGTTCGCTATGGATGACGCGTCCAAACGCGCGCTTCAAGCAGAAGTCGGCGCGCTGCTGAGCTCGGTGTCGGTGTGATTACCAGATTATCGCTGTCCCGCGGGAGAACGCAACGCAACGCAACGCAACGGGCCATTGCTGTGGCGGCGTGGGAAAAGTTTCTCTTACGTGACTCGCAGTCGCGTCGCGTCGCGTCCGGAATAATCGGCGTCCATGCAGCAACGCGGAGCGGCTATGATTGTGAACGGAGTCGCGGAGCTCTGAGGTCTGATCATGGAGCAGCGCAACGGGACGCGACGCTCCAAGCCGCCGCAGCTGCGCATCAACGCGCCGAGCACCGCGCGAGAGAGAGCGGCCAGGTAGCGCACTACACACTACACACTACACTACACTACACACTAACTATACAACACACGCCATACACTCGCCCTCACAGCTCTTAGAGTTAGTGATCTCTGACTAATCAAATACACTTCATACTAAATAGTATTTGTGAAGCCCTTTTTTTTAATTTGATGGAATTAAATATCAAGAATAGAAACACACACACACACACACACACACACACACACACAGGTGTCAGTTTTCCCAGGTGTGTCCTGATGACACAGATCTTTGTTCAGGCTCTTTAAAAGTCTTAATTCGTCTTAAAAGGTCTTAAAAAGTCACGGTATTACATGTTGAATGTATTGCAAAATTTGAATATCGTTTTTTCCAGCACAAATTCAAATCAAAATAAATTTGCTTGAAATGCAAAATGAACGAATGAAGTCTTATTTCCTGAAAAACTGAGCGAAATGAAGCGAGTTTATGCTTAAAACGAGAAGAAATGTCTGTCGGGAATAATATTTGAATGCCAGATATTTCTTCCTGTTTTAATCATACTGTAAACTCATTATATTTTGATGATGCGTTTTCAAAAATAAACAAATTATATTATAAAATTGATATTTAAATTAAATATTTTTAACTACTGTATATATATATATATATATATATATACACACACACACATAATAAATCATATAATTATACAATTACTATAATTAAATATAGCATTACAATATATAAATAATATAATTATTAATTATAAAAATATATATTATAGTATTGTATATTTATAATGAAGTGCTGCTAACTCATTTGCAGACATGTACATGTAGAAATCATACGTATGTATTGTGTTCTATTCAGTTTATTTCTTCTGAACGTGGTCTTAAATCAGTCTCAGCCCTGTTTGCTGGACGGTTAGTGTGTGGTTTGTGTTGTGGTCAGCTGGTTAAGATGGTTAACTCGTGGTAGATCTGTAAACGTGGCCTCAGGGCTGAGATTCTTTCACGAGTCACATGACTCGCTCACCTGAGCACACACCTGAGGAGCCGCTGGAGGTCTCGTGTCTTGTGTTTCAGTGTGGATCCGTACGGCTTCGAGCGCTCCGATGATTTCGACTATGAGTCCTACGAGGAGCTGATGTCCGAGTATCTGGCCGTTCTCACCAGGAGGTCCATCAAGTGGTCCAAACTTCTGCAGGGGAAGCGGCGAGTGGACCGGAACCTGAAGGGTGTGTGACGTCACTGTTCATCATCATCATCAATCACAATTTAGTTTTTATGTTCCACAACAAGAAGAAAGTCATTGTGGAATTCAATTCAATTCAAATTATATGTATATATATATATATTTTTTTTTTTATATTAAGTTATATGTAACAATTTAAAGAAGTATTTATAAATAATATATTACCTTATTTTTATTATTATTATTAATATTATTACATACTACTAAATATATATAAAATTGCATTTATAATATATTTTAATATATTAAAATATATTAAATTACATTATATATAGAAAATAGATTAAAATAGGTCAAATAAAAAATTTAATATAATTTATATAGTGCAATTTTATAAATTCTTTATATATTCAAAAATGTAAAAATTCTTTGTATATTATCTTATAATTATTATTAAATACTGCTAAACATATATAAATAATATTTTTTAAATATATTAAAATTACATTTAATGTACAATTTATATATTACAATTAAAAATTATTTATATTATATTATATTATATTATTAATAGTTTTTACTATTAACTAAAGTTGTGGAATTACATCTAATATAGTAATTATATATTACAATATTATATATTACAATATTTATGTCATATCGTAGTATTATTAATAAATACTACTGTTTTTAAAAGTTGCACATTTACACACCGTCTTCGATGACCTTTGAGTTCCGCAGAACTCGTGAGCACTGCTGCGAGGGAGTGACTGTAAATTTGTCATCTTTCTTTCTTCATACTGTCATAATGAATATTAATTCAGTCTTTTGATTCTGAGAAATGTAAATACAGAAATGTAAACAGGTCTGTCCTACAGTCCTGCTGCTGATGGTTATTCTTGTTTGTGTTATTCATATGGTGTGCGTTTGTGTCTCTGTGTGTGTGTGTGTGTGTGTGTTTGCAGTGAAGCGGTACGTACGTAAGGGCGTCCCAAACGAGCATCGTCCGCTGGTGTGGATGACAGCGAGTGGAGCGCAGGAGCGTCTGGAGAGGAACCCCGGCTACTATCAGTCTCTGCTGGACGCTCAACACGACCCCAGACTAGTGGAGACCATCCGCACCGGTCAGACCTCACACACACACACACACACAATAAAATAAAAAATTAAAAATCCACTTTTTAACCACAAATGTTGGGCTTACTCTAGCTCTGCGATGCGCGTCTTCACACATTGTGTAATCCTGTTGGAAAGGTCATTTGTACTTTGTTTAAGAACTCCATCTCATTTTCTCCTGCAACTTTAAAATCATCTGACATCGTTGTTTTACCTTTTTTGTGAAGGGCAATGACTTTTTTGCGTGTTCGCTGGGTTGCCTAATAAAGACACGCATGCGCATCGCAGAGCTAATGCTAGCCCAGCATTTATAGTTCAGAAGTGTATAAATATAACTGAAGTAAATGACCGATAGTTTCACTAGATAAGATTTGAAACTGCATTGAAACTGCATTTTTGACATTGAAATCGTTGGCCACCACTGAAGTCCACTATATGGAGAAAAATCCTGGAATGTTTTCCTCAAAAACTTGATTTCTTTGTGACTGAAGAAAGAAAGACATGAACATCTTTGATGACACGGGAGTGAGTAAATTATCAGGAAATGTTTATTCTGGAAGTGGACTTCTCCTTTAAGTGTTTGTTTTATTGCACTTTCTCTTTCCCTGATGTATGTTAGTTATAACGTTTACTCTGTATTGTGTGATTTTCTGCAGATCTGCACAGAACTTTCCCGGATAACATTCACTTCCGTAAGTCGGCGAATCCATGTCTGCAGAAGGAGCTGTTTAACGTGCTGCTGGCGTACGGACAGCACAATAAAGCAGTCGGTTACTGTCAGGTACGGTCACATGATCACACACCTGAACACTAAACACAGTGCTGCTTCAGGGTCATTCATACAGAGCCCAGCTAGCGCTGTGTTCAAGTGAATCAGTCGCGTCCAGGGGAATCAGTCATGTTCTGGTGAATCAGTCGCGTCCAGGTGAATCAGTCATGTTCAGGTGAATCGGTCGCGTCCAGGTGAATCGGTCGCGTCCAGGTGAATCGGTCGCGTTCAGGGGAATCGGTCGCGTTCAGGGGAGTCAGTCGCGTTCAGGGGAATCAGTGAATCAGTCGCGTCCAGGGGAATCAGTCGCGTCCAGGGGAATCGGTCGCGTCCAGGGGAATCGGTCGCGTCCAGGTGAATCGGTCGCGTCCAGGGGAGTCAGTCGCGTCCAGGGGAGTCAGTCGCGTCCAGGTGAATCAGTCGTGTTCAGGTGAATCAGTCGTGTTCAGGGAATCAGTCGCGTCAGGGAATCAGTCATGTTCAGGTGAATCAGTCGCGTCCAGGTGAATCAGTCATGTTCAGGGGAATCAGTCGTGTTCAGGGGAATCAGTCGCGTCCAGGTGAATCAGTCGCGTCCAGGGGAATCAGTGAATCAGTCGCGTTCAGGTGAATCAGTCGCGTTCAGGGGAATCAGTCGCGTCCAGGGGAGTCAGTCGCGTTCAGGGGAATCAGTGAATCAGTCGCGTCCAGGGGAATCAGTCGCGTCCAGGGGAATCAGTCGCGTCCAGGGGAGTCAGTCGCGTCCAGGTGAATCAGTCGTGTTCAGGGGAATCAGTGAATCAGTCGCGTCCAGGGGAATCAGTCATGTTCAGGTGAATCAGTCGCGTCCAGGTGAATCAGTCATGTTCAGGGGAATCAGTCGTGTTCAGGTGAATCAGTCGCGTCCAGGTGAATCAGTCATGTTCAGGGGAATCAGTCATGTTCAGGGGAATCAGTCGCGTCCAGGTGAATCAGTCGCGTCCAGGTGAATCAGTCGCGTTCAGGTGAATCAGTCGCGTTCAGGGGAATCAGTCGCGTTCAGGTGAATCAGTCGCGTTCAGGGGAATCAGTCGCGTTCAGGGAATCAGTCGCGTTCAGGTGAATCAGTCGTGTTCAGGGAATCAGTCGTGTTCAGGGAATCAGTGAATCAGTCGGCGTTCAGGTGAATCAGTCGTGTTCAGGGAATCAGTGATGTTCAGGGGAATCAGTCGCGTCCAGGGGAATCAGTCGCGTCAGGTGAATCAGTCGTGTTCAGGGAATCAGTCGTTCAGGGAATCAGTGAATCAGTCATGTTCAGGTGAATCAGTCGCGTCCAGGTGAATCAGTCATGTTCAGGGGAATCAGTGAATCAGTCGCGTTCAGGGGAATCAGTGAATCAGTCGCGTTCAGGGGAATCAGTCGTTCAGGTGAATCAGTCGCGTCCAGGTGAATCAGTCGCTCAGGTGAATCAGTCGCGTTCAGGGAATCGGTCGCGTCCAGGGGAATCAGTCGCTCAGGTGAATCAGTCGTTCAGGGAATCAGTCACGCCCAGGGGAGTCAGTCGCGTTCAGGGGAATCAGTCGCTCAGGTGAATCAGTCGCGCTCAGGTGAATCAGTCGCGCTCAGGGGAATCAGTCGCGTTCAGGGGAATCAGTCGCTCAGGGAATCAGTCGCGCTCAGGGAATCAGTCGCTCAGGGAATCAGTCGCGCTCAGGGGAATCAGTCATGTTCAGGGGAATCAGTGAATCAGTCGCTGGCCCAGGTGAATCGGTCGCGTCCAGGGAATCGGTCGCGTCCAGGTGAATCGGTCGGCGTCCAGGGGAATCAGTCACGTCCAGGGGAGTCAGTCGCGGCCAGGGGAGTCAGTCGCGTCCAGGTGAATCAGTCGTGTTCAGGTGAATCAGTCGTGTTCAGGGGAATCAGTGAATCAGTCGCGTCCAGGGGAATCAGTCATGTTCAGGTGAATCAGTCGGCGTCCAGGTGAATCAGTCATGTTCAGGGAATCAGTCGTGTTCAGGGGAATCAGTCGCGTCCAGGTGAATCAGTCGCCCAGGTGAATCAGTCGCGTTCAGGTGAATCAGTCGCGTTCAGGGGAATCAGTCGCGTTCAGGGGAATCAGTCGCGTTCAGGGGAATCAGTCGCGTTCAGGGGAATCAGTCGCGTTCAGGTGAATCAGTCGTGTTCAGGGGAATCAGTGATGTTCAGGGAATCAGTCGCGTTCAGGTGAATCAGTCGTTCAGGGGAATCAGTGATGTTCAGGGGAATCAGTCGGCGTCCAGGGGAGTCAGTCGCGTCCAGGTGAATCAGTCGTGTTCAGGGAATCAGTGAATCAGTCGGCGTCCAGGGGAATCAGTCATGTTCAGGTGAATCAGTCGCGTCCAGGTGAATCAGTCGCGTTCAGGTGAATCGGTCGCGTTCAGGGGAATCGGTCGCGTTCAGGGGAATCGGTCGCGTCCAGGTGAATCGGTCGCGTCCAGGGGAGTCAGTCGCGTCCAGGGGAGTCAGTCGCGTCCAGGGGAGTCAGTCGCGTCCAGGTGAATCAGTCGCGTTCAGGTGAATCAGTCGCGTTCAGGGGAATCAGTCGCGTTCAGGGGAATCAGTCGCGTTCAGGGGAATCAGTCGCGTTCAGGGGAATCAGTCGCGTTCAGGGGAATCAGTCGCGTTCAGGGGAATCAGTCATGTTCAGGGGAATCAGTGAATCAGTCGCGTCCAGGGGAATCAGTCGCGTCCAGGGGAATCAGTCGCGTTCAGGGGAATCAGTCGTGTTCAGGGGAATCAGTCACGTCCAGGGGAGTCAGTCGCGTCCAGGTGAATCAGTCGCGTTCAGATCAGTGCCTGATGGGATACGTAGAGCTGGTGTCTACCCATGTTCTCATAAAGTCAAGTTATTGTTTCAGTTTGTTTATCCAGTGTAAAATTTGCACAGTATTTCCAATGCAAATGACTGCGTGACTGAGTGGGTGGAAACACGTCAGTATGACGGAGTGTTTCTGACGCTCTCTCTCAGGGAATGAACTTCATCGCAGGATATCTGCTCATCATCAGTAAGGACGAGGAGACGTCGTTCTGGCTGATGGAGGCGCTGCTGGACAGAATCCTGCCAGGTGTGTTTCTGTTTCATCCTGATCACCTACCAGTGCTTACTCATGTGAACAGAGTCTCGCACACACACACACACACACACACACACACACACACACACACACACACACACACACACTCATTAGAGGTCACGGAGTGTGTGTGTGACATGAGCAGATGTATTCTGAGCTCACTTCTATGAATAAACTCAGCTCAGGTCACATGGTCTGATCCTACAGCACTGCACTTCCTGTTCCTGCTAGAGCTCAGATCCACATCTGACTGACAGATGATCATCATGAAACATTAATGCTGTGTGTGTGTGTGTGTGTGTGTGTGTTTACTCTGCTTGTTTTCAATTGTTTGAACAACAGAGTGGGACTGGGAGTGCTGAAATATTAAACTTCAGCAATTAAACTTTTTTTAATTTTATGATTCTATAAGAATCTGATTCTGTATGTTCTTCAATAAAAATAATAGTTATTGACGGTAAAAAATATTTTTTTTATACAATTAAATAAAGCAATATAAAATGTTTTGTTTTTAACATTACATTTAAATTTTTTAATATGATTATTTCGTTTTTTTGCATTATAATTGTTAATTGTTTTTAACATAGTTGAATCATTTGTTTTTTTGAGCATTTTAGTTAATTATCCTTAATTAAAAAATAATAGCATTTTAAGTTATTGCTAACCTAATTAATTTTTAGCTTTTCAAGTTTTAATAATTTATAATATATTTTTTGTGTTTTAGGATTTGAACAAAGTTTTATTTTAATATATTAAAATGAGTATTTTTAGCATTTTATTTAAAATATTTTAATATAATATAATGAATTTTTTAGCATTTTAAGTTGTAATTATTTTTAATACACTTAAATAATATTTTGTGTTTTTAGCATTCTAATTAAATATTTGCGTTTTTGGCATTTGAATTAAGTTTTAATTCATTCTAATACACTTAACTAATATAATATATTTTTTTACTTTTAATATATATATATATATATATATATATATATATGTATATGTGTCCCTGCAGCACAAAAGCAGTCATAAGCAGCACAGCTATATTTGTAGCAATAGCCAACAACAATACATTGTATGGGTCAAAATTATACATTTCTCTTTTATGCCAAAAATCATTAGGATATTAAGATCATGTTCCATGAAGATATTTTGTAAATTTCCTACCGTAAATATATCAAAACTTCATTTTTGATTAGTAATATGCATTGCTAAGAACTTCATTTGAACAACTTTAAAGGTGATTTTCTCAATATTTAGATTTTTTTGCTCCCTCAGATTCCAGATTTACAAATATTGTCTGATCCTAACAAACCATACATCAATGGAAAGATTATTTAGATGATGTATAAATCTCAATTTAGAAAAATTGACACTTAACACTGGTTTTGTGGTCTAGGGTCACACACACACACACACATATAGATATATATTTATGTATGTATGTATATTTTACAATTTTAATTAGCTTTTTTTTTTTTTTACTTAATAATTAAATAATTTAAAAGTCATCGTGAGGCCCTGGTTGAGAATCACCGGTTTAGATGCTCCTTCACAAACTACTCTTGAAGCAGAGAAACTACTACAGATTCACAATCAGACTGTAGTGAAGCGTCTGTGACCTCTGACCTCCTCAGATTACTACACCCCGGCCATGCTGGGTCTGAAGGTGGATCAGGAGGTTCTGGGAGAGCTGGTCCGGCTCAAGGCTCCGGCGGTCTGGAGGCTCCTGCAGGATCACGGTGTCATGTGGACTCTAGTGGTCTCGCGCTGGTTCATCTGCCTCTTCATCGACGTTCTGCCGGTGGAGGTGTGACCCATCGCTCACAACACTGCTGTTTCTAGGCAAAATCTCTCAGAAATATTAAATCAAGATGCATTCACTTGATCAGCAAAATGACGCAAGATATTTAGTCTTGTTTCCAGGGGATTTTTCCAAGAATTTTGAGATATTTTGACTAGAAACAAGACAAACGTACCGAGCAAGACGAGGCTTTCTAGCAGTGTCCTGATGCTGTGTCTGTGCTCCTCAGACGGTTCTGCGGATCTGGGACTGTCTGTTCTACGAGGGATCTAAGATCCTGTTCCGTGTGGCTCTGACGCTGATCCACCATCATCAGGACGAGATCCTGCAGGCGCAAAACCTGCCAGACGTCTGCGAGTGCTTCAAACGCATCACCAGAGGAGCCTTCGTGGAGGACTGCCACGCTTTCATGCAGGTACAGCACACCTGTCCACTTCCTGTTCCTGGAGATCTGACTTCCTGCTGAGGTCGGACACCTGGAGACCTCCAGGAGCAGGTCTGGAACTCGACTTTTAATGTTTTTGAAAGATTCTCTTCTGCTTACAGAGGCTGCATTTATTAGAAACATTTCTGATTATTATCAATGTTGAAAACCGTTAATATTTTTGTGGAAACTGTGATGCTTTTTATTTTTTCAGGATTCACAGATGAATAGAAAGTTCAAAAGAACAGCATTTATTTGAAATAGAAATGTTTTCTAACAATATGCACTACAATTAAATTGTATTCATCAAGGACGCATTAAAATGATCAAAAGTACCAGAAAAGGCATTTATAATGTAACAACTGTTTTCAACATTGATAATAATCAGAAATGTTTGTTGAGCAGCAAATCAGCATATTAGAATGATTTCTGAAGATCATGTGACGCTGAAGACTGCAGTAATGATGCTGAAAATACAGCTGCGCATCACAGAAATAAATTACAGTTTAACACATATTCACATAGAAAACAGCTGTTTTAAATACTAATAATATTTCACAGTTTTTACTGCATTTTTGATTGAATAAAGCAGCCTCTGTGAGCGGGAGACTCTTTCAGAAACATTAAAAATCTTACAGACCCCAAATGTTTGAATGGCAGTGTGGTTTCTTTCTAAGTGCCCCTATTATGGGTTATGAAAAGTTCATATTTTGGTTTTGGGATCCCCAGCAACAGGTTGACATGCATGCATCAAAAAAACACCTCGACTCGAGAAGGTCGACTCTTTCTTTTGAGAAATAATAACTTTATAGACGGTGCACTTTCAGATTTAAAGCTTTGCAGGATGTTTTCATTCAGTTAGAGCTGTTACACACTGCATGAAAGATCATCTTCAGAAATACATAATAGGGGCACTTTAAACTCATCTGAGCGTTTGAACTGAACTCGTCTTCTTCTTCTGCTGGTCTCAGAGGATCTTCCAGGAGCCCGGGAGTCTCTCCAGGTCCACGGTCACTAAACTGCGTCAGAGCTGCCGCGCTCAGATCACGGCCGGAGAATCCTGACGCTCAAACATTCCCTCTGAGAGTGTGCTCGCTCAGTAGTGTGCACTCACAGACTCTGTCATAAAGATGTATTTTCTTACATTTGTAGATGTAGAAGAATCACAGATGCTGGACTCGATGTCTTTAATACTTCCTCTTCTTAGTCTAAGACCAATAATACTGTGACTTACAGCTCTTCCAGACTGATGTGTGTTTGAGCACAAGCACCATCTGCTCCAACCCTGCAGCTCACTTCCATTAAAGCTAAATAGTCGAGAAATACATTTATATAAGCATAGCTGATATTTGTTTACAAAACTAATTTAAATAATTTATGCAAATGCCTTTGACAAAAATAAAAAATCATAATAAACTCAGTGTCCAAACAGTGTTGTTATTGTTAACTGGAACTATTATAATTTTTATTTTTAGCCTTTTATGTTCAATAAGTTTTTTTGTTTTAATATAAATATGCAAAATGTTAAAAACAAGAAAATAAATGCTAAACAAAATGTTAATTATATCAAAGATAATTAAAACTTAAAATGCTCAATTTTTTAATTTGAACTATTAGAATAAATGTTGTTAACTGAAATCAAATTAATAATATATTAAAAAACTGAAACAATTAGAAATGTTGATTACTGTTATGATGAATGTTGTAAATTACTAAAATAAAACTAAAGCTATATATTTCTGAAGATCATGTGACGCTGAAGACTGGAGTAATGAAGCTGAAAATTCAGCTTTGCATCGCAGAAATAAATTATAAATTAAAATACTTTAAAACAGAAAAGTATTTTTTTTTAATTGTAATAATTTCACAATATAATTTTTTTTTTCTGATCATAATAGACTTCTTTAAAAAACATTACAAATCTTACTGATCCCAAACTTTTAAACAGCAGTGAATGTATGAACAAAAAAAAAAAAAAACTAAAATATGAAAAACTGTTATAGTATATAAATAATACTAAAATGACAGTAAATCTAGTTATGTACTAGAAACACAAATGCTCTGGACAGATGTCGCTGCTCAGGATAACGAGTGTTGTTTACATTAATGAAACACTGACGAGTGCAAGTCATTATTTATTTATTAACCTCGAACCCTGAAGCATAAAAATAACCAAACATTCACTACAAAAATAACAGAGCGCAGCAGAAACCAGCCGACGTCAGTGACACAAGCAGTCATGTGACCCGACAACATGCATGTGACCCCGCGAGACATGACCGGTGTGCTTCATCATCATCATCATCATCATCACATTCACTTAAACACTGATCTACAGATCAACCATCATCATCATCATCATCACCACGGTGTCAGGAAGCTGCTGCTGCTGATGAAGACCTCACTGACATGCACTTTAAATGTTTTAGAAGAGCACAAGATTCATTCATTTCCCTTTTCACTCCAGCAACAAACTGAACCTTCATCATCATCATCATCAGTTTTTAGGGTTCATGTTCACACAGAATCACTGCATCGGTGTTCTTCTCAGCATCTCACTCATGAAACGCTGCTGGAAGTTTAAATCAGATTTGAACAAACGAGTTCTGTGTGAACGGCCCTTACAGCTGCTGGTGTGTGTGTGTGGAGGATCATGGGTAATTCACCAGCAGCACCATTCAGGTTTCATGATCCAAGAAACAACAAGAACAAACATTAATTATTTACATCAGGTGTCATTTAATGCCAGCAACACACACACACACACACACACACACACACAGGAGAGCGTAATGGTTTTTACACTGAGCTAATCATATTTCCTATCCCTACATGTAATAACAAAAGTTTTGCTGCTTTTTTTCATTTTTATATTGTAAATAAAAATAGTTTAGTATTTTTATTTAGCCATTTGAATTATGGGGCATGATGGGGACTGGAAACCCCCCCCACACACACACGTAAATGAGCGGATGTCATAAACTTATTTTTACATAAAGCCAATTAAAATCAGTACAAACACAAACGTTGAGCATTTTAGAATAAAAAGAACATAATAATGAACATTAGAATAACACAAAAAAAAAAAAAAAAAGACTTGAGTGATTTGGATGAGGACGTCCGTGAGTGAAGGTTTGTCCAGTTTGTGCTGAACGTCTGGACTCAAACGATGATCATCATTCACACAAACACACATTCAGAACGGCTTTCAACTGACACACACACCTCTGACTTGACCTCACATCACACACACACCTCTGACCTCACATCACACACACACCTCTGACCTCACATCACACACACACACACACACACCTCTGACCTCACATCACACACACACCTCTGACCTCACATCACACACACCCCTCTGACCTCACATCACACACACCTCTGACTTGACCTCACATCACACACACACACACCCCTCTGACCTCACATCACACACACACCCCTCTGACCTCACATCACACACACACACACACACCTCTGACCTCACATCACACACACCCTCTGACCTCACATCACACACACACCCCTCTGACCTCACAACACACACACACCCCTCTGACCTCACATCACACACACACCCCTCTGACCTCACATCACACACACACACACACACCTCTGACCTCACATCACACACACCCCTCTGACCTCACATCACACACACACCCCTCTGACCTCACATCACACACACACCCTCTGACCTCACAACACACACACCCTGACCTTACAGTACATACATACATACATACACTGACCATTGCACCTGACCTCACAGCGAACACACACACACACACACACACACTCTCCAGTGCGTGCAGCTGCAGTCGATCGCAGCGCAGACGGAGGAGGATGATGAAGAGGATCAGATGGTCTGGTATCCGGCGTGTGTCCGCTTCCTGCCGATCAGATACGCGATGAGGACGATCAGGACCAAACCGGCCAGAGCCACACCCACGATGATGGGGATGAGCATGTTCTCCTGATCCACGCGACACTCCTCCACTGCACACACACAGTTTTTAAAATCAAATTGACAGATTTAAAATTTTTAAAAGGGGTCATAAACTGAGAAACCTAAATTTGAGTAGCCTGATTTGAGGATCCCTGGCTTGTGGAATGTTCTACTCTATGATGTAATAGTGTGGATAAGCACCGCCTCCACAGATCATCATCAACACCTGCTTCCACATCACTGCCTGTTTAGCCCCGCCCACTGATTCCACATCACTGCCCGTTTAGCCCCGCCCACTGATTCCACATCACTGTCTTTTTAGCCCCGCCCACTGATTCCACATCACTGCCCGTTTAGCCCCACCCACTGATTCCACATCACTGTCTTTTTAGCCCCGCCCACCGATTCCCACATCGCTGCCTGTTTAGCCCCGCCCACCAACTACATCACTGTCTTTTTAGCTCCGCCCACCAATTCCCACATCTCTGCCTGTTTAGCCCCGCCCACCAATTCACACATGTAGTGTTTATGAGAGAGGCGATCGCTCAGGTCTACGCAGGAACCAAACGATAAAGATGCTCTGAAGACAAGACGCTGTTCAGTACCAAGTTGTGGAAATAATGTTTGCATTGCCTTCCTTCTGATCCCAACGTTAGGAAAGAGTGGATGAACTTTATTTTTAATGAAGATCCAGAGCGCGTCAGTGAAAACTTTTGTTCACTTCATTTTACCACAGATTCATTTACAAAAAAGGCACAATTCGATGCAGGATTTTGAGAAATATTGAAACTAAAAGACGATGCTGTGCGACTATATTAGATCCGACAGTAATGTCGCAACACACAAGCGTGAGTAACTGTTTTCATTACAGGATCACTATTGCTTTGTCTGTTAAACAGATCGTTTGATATGTACGGAGTATTTAACCTGAATCACAGCAGTATCCATATATGAGGAATGTACGCTTTTAAACAACTGTTAGGTGATCACAGCCTTCGAGTCTACAATCTTCCACGCTTTTACAAACAGAGCGTTCTGATGAAGGGGTCAAATCAGGACAGAAAATAGCCTGTTACTGCTAAATTATGTTTTTGATGTAAAAATCTTGATAACATTATAAGTGGAGCTCAGAGAACAGTACAACATGACCCCTTTAAATGAGAGTTTTTTAAGACAAAGAATTGAGAATAAAGTCAGAGTTTGACTGCGTCTGATCACGAGCAGCGGTCAGTACCTGCAGAGAAGCGGCCGGCGGTGACGTTGAAGGGCTGCAGCTGCAGTCTGAAGGTGTTGATGGAGAAGCTGGGCACGATCGAGAGCGTCTGCTCCGCGCTGCACATGTACGAGCGGCCCACGCTGCACTGCAGGAGGTTCAGAGAGCCGTTTCCCTCCGCGAACCGATCTGCAGCAATCACAACACTCAGTCGTGTGAGGAAACACGAGCAATCACACAGCACTTGACTGAACTGAAGCTCTGGGAATATTCTGGATGATCTTAGTCTTCAAAGCACAAGTAGATTCTGTGAATGTGCTGCTCTTACATTAAAAATACAGTGGATGATGGATTCAAAAAGTTAAACATGTTCAAATCATTTTATAAAGGCATGTTTTAAGAACATGAAATGTAAGAAATCGGATTTTAATGCAAATCATTTTAAAAAGAATTTAAGAACAATCTGTAGCAAAACTAAGGTAAAAAAAAAATAATACTTCATGATTAAACAGAGGTTTATTGAGATATGATTCAGGTTTTTTTTGCTTACTTTTTGAATAATTTGTTATATTTTTAGATGCTCAACTGAGTGATTTGTTCAGGTTTTTGTAAATCAGCATGTATAAATGTCATCTATCTCCATCTTTACACCAAATGACAGAATCTGAAATGCTGCATATACACTGCAAAATGATGCATTGACAGCTTAATTTGGCACAGAGCATCAAAAACTATATAAAAAAAACTGACTGATCAAATGATAATGATCACATTTATTTATCTAGTACTTAATAAATCAGTGTTAAGTTGCTATAATGAACCTCCTTTCTGTCAACATGTTTAAGAGCTCGGTGAATTACTTTTATGGCATCAAATGAATGGTCACCTAAAAATAAACATTGTCATCATTTTCCCAACCACAAGTTCCAAACCTGCGTGAGTTTCTTTCTTCTGTTGATCATAAAAGATGATATTTTAAAGAATGTTTAAAAAGAAAACGGTAGCCATTGACTTCCATTCCATAGAAGTAAATGGCTACCTTCAGTTGTTTGTTTTTGTCATTTTTAGGTGAACTATAGTTTTAAATTGTGAAAAGTGATTTTTAGACATAATCCATGGCTCTAAGGATCCATGGCTGTCCTGTTCCTGCAGCTGAATATTAATTCAGCAGATGTAAACGCCTGTGCTGATGATCGAGTGCACTGAACAGCTGTACCTGTCATGTCGGGCCAGAAGGCAGAGACGCTCACAGCGCCCAGGTAAAACTTCTGTGTAGTGGAGTTCTGCAGCGACACACAAAACACCTCCATTATCATCATGCTATCATTACAGGACACTCAGACACACAAACACACACACACACACACACACACGCTCGTTTTGTGAAAAGTGGGGACTCTCCATAGGTGTAATGGTTTTTATACTGTACTTACTGTATGTGCTATTGTCCTACACCAACCCTACACCTAAACCTACCCCTTACAGGAGACTGTGCATTTCAACTTTCCCCAAAAAACCTCATTCTGAGTGATTTATAAGCGTTTTGAAAAGTGGGGACATGGGTCAATGTCCTGAGATGCCACCTTCAGCTTGTAATACCTGCCATACCCTCGTCATTATACACATCTATGTCCTGACTTTTCACAAAAACACACACACACTCACACAAACACACACACTCTCTCACACACACACTCACACAAACACACACACACTCACACAAACACACACACACTCTCTCACGCACTCTCTCTCACACACACACACACACACTCTCACACACACACTCTCTCACACACACACACACACACACACACTCTCACGCACTCTCACACACACTCTCACGCACTCTCACACACACACACACACACACACTCACGCACACACACACACACACACACACACACACACACACACACACTCACACACACACACACTCTCACGCACTCTCTCACACACACTCTCACGCACACTCACACACACACACACACACACTCTCTCACGCACTCTCTCTCACACACACACACACTCTCTCACGCACTCTCTCTCTCTCACACACACACACTCTCTCACGCACTCTCTCACACACACACACACACTCTCTCACACACTCACACAAACAAACACACACACACTCTCTCTCACGCACTCTCTCTCACACACACACACACCTCTCACGCACTCTCTCACACACACTCTCACGCACTCTCTCTCACACACACACACTCTCTCACGCACTCTCTCTCTCACACACACACACTCACCAGTGTGAAGGTGAAGGTGAGGTTGGTGAGATCCTCAGTCAGTACCAGCGTAGCGACCGAGGGTGCACACGACCCCGAGGCTGTGGTTCTGTTGGGCTGCAGGTTCACGACCTCGCTGATCGTCTGCAGAGGGTCAGATCAAAGGTCAGCGGGGGTCAAACACGTGACAGCAGCAGGAAGTGAGCGTGCGCGTGCATCACCTGGTTCAGGAATTTGGAGCGGTGCGTGATGTTGAGCTGCAGCCCCATGAGCGCCAGCAGGCAGGCGGTGCCGTTGCGGTTGGTGAGGGTGTAGTTTCCTCGCTCCGGAGCGGGCGGCGGGACGGGAGACGGGGCGGTGGTGGTTCTGGGCGGCTGAGTCGGGGCAGCTGTCGTAATCGGCTGATCCGCACTGCAAACGCTCTCTACACACACACACACACACACACACGACACGCCACATTCACACAGATTCACAAAATTGATAAAAACTAATTCAGTTCCAGCCGTACAGCAGCTCTACAGAAGAGTCATTATTCAGATCCATGTTGATTCAATTCAGTGTCACTAACATAACTAACTAAACACTAACAGGACATTTACAATAAGAGACACCCATGACATTTAATCTTTTTTTTGTTTGACATGTACAACTTGTCCTTTCAATATTTAAAAAATTGACAGATTGAGAATCATTTCTGATATTTATTATTATAGACATATTGTCATCAATTGTTATCAACATTGTCATGTCATGAAAAACACAAAGATATTGAATTAGTTATATATTTCAGTTTTTT